>NW_019525660.1:2182116-2203167 GCF_002814215.2 Seriola lalandi dorsalis | reverse complement strand
AAAAAAAAAAAACGTCATAGTATCGTAAGGCATAAAGATGGCAAAAAACGTCATATTATAGTATGGAAAAAAACGTCATAGTATAGTAAGGCATAAAAATGGAAAAAAAGGTCAGTATAGTGAGGCATAAAAATGGCAAACAACATCATAGTATAGTATGGCAAAAAATGTCATAGTATAGTAAGGCTTAAAATGGTAAAAAAAAAACAAAAAAAAAACGTCATATTATAGTATGGAAAAAAACGTCATAGTATAGTAAGGCATAAAAATGGAAAAAAAGGTCAGTATAGTGAGGCATAAAAATAGCAAAAAAACGTCATAGTATAGTATGGCCAAAAATTGTAAAAAAAATGTTATTGTATAGTATGACAAAAAACGTCATAGTATAGTAAGGCATAACAATGGAAAAAACGTCATAGTATAGTAAGGCTTAAAAATGACAAAAAATGTCATAGTATAGTAAGGCATGAAAATCGCAAAAAATGTCATAGTTTAGTAAGGCATGAAATTGGCAAAAAATGTCATAGTATACTGAGGGATAAAAATGGTAAACAACGTCATAGTATAGTAAGGCATAAAAATGGCAAAAAACGTCATAGCATAGTATGGCAAAGACCATCATTGTATAGTAAGGCATAAAAATGGAAAAAACGTCAAAGTATAGTAAGGCTTAAAAATGAGAAAAAATGTCATAGTATAGTAAGGCATAAAAATGGCAAACAATGTCATAGTATACTGAGGGATAAAATTGGCAAACAAGGTCATAGTATAGTATGGCAAAAAATTTCATAGTATTGTAAGGCATGAAAATGGCAAAAAAAATCATAATATAGTAAGGCATAAAAATAGCAAAAAACATCACAGTATAGTATTGCAAAAAATGGTAAAAAAAAAAACGTCATAGTATAGTAAGGCATAAAAATGGCAAAAAACGTCATAGCATAGTATGGCAAAGAACATCATTGTATAGTAAGGCATAAAAATGGAAAAAACGTCAAAGTATAGTAAGGCTTAAAAATGAGAAAAAACGTCATAGTATAGTAAGGCATGAAAATGGCAAAAAAATGTCATAGTATAGCAAGGCATAAAAATGGTAAAAAAAAAAAAAAAAAACTTCATAGTATAGTAAGGCATAAAAATGGCAAAAAACATGACAGTATAGTATTGCAAAAAATTTCATAGTATAGTAAGGCATAAAAATGGAAAAAAGCGTCAGTATAGTAAGGCATAAAAATGGCAAACAACGTCATAGTATAGTATGGCAAGAAATTTCATAGTATAGTAAGGCATAAAAATGGCAAAAAACATCATAGTATAGTAAGGCATAAAAATGGTGAAAAAAAAAAAACGTCATAGTATCGTAAGGCATAAAGATGGCAAAAAACGTCATATTATAGTATGGAAAAAAACGTCATAGTATAGTAAGGCATAAAAATGGAAAAAAAGGTCAGTATAGTGAGGCATAAAAATGGCAAACAACATTATAGTATAGTATGGCAAAAAATTTCATAGTATAGTAAGGCTTAAGATTGGTAAAAAAAAAAAAAAAAAATGTCATAGTATAGTAAGGCATAAAAATGGCAAAAAAGGTCAGTATAGTGAGGCATAAAAATAGCAAAAAACGTCATAGTATAGTATGGCCAAAAATTGTAAAAAAAAATGTTATTGTATAGTATGACAAAAAACGTCATAGTATAGTAAGGCATAAAAATGGAAAAAACGTCATAGTATAGTAAGGCTTAAAAATGACAAAAAATGTCATAGTATAGTAAGGCATGAAAATCGCAAAAAATGTCATAGTTTAGTAAGGCATGAAATTGGCAAAAAATGTCATAGTATACTGAGGGATAAAAATGGTAAACAACGTCATAGTATAGTAAGGCATAAAAACAGCAAAAAATATCATAGTGTAGTAAGGCATGAAAATGGCAAAAAATGTCATAGTTTAGTAAGGCATAAAAATGGCAAAAAACGTTATAGTACAACAAGGCATAAAAATGGCAAAAAACGTCATAGGATAGTATGGCAAAAAATGGGAAAAAATGTTGTTGTATAGTATGGCAAAAAAATGGAAAAAACGTCAAAGTATAGTAAGGCTTAAAAATGAGAAAAAACGTCATAGTATAGTAAGGCATGAAAATGGCAAACAACATCATAGTATAGTATGGCAAAAAATTTCATAGTATAGTAAGGCTTAAAATGGTAAAAAAAAAAAAAAAAAAAAAAAAAAAAAAGTCATAGTATAGTAAGGCATAAAAATAGCAAAAAACGTCATAGTATAGTATGGCCAAAAATTGTAAAAAATGTTATTGTATAGTATGACAAAAAACGTCATAGTATAGTAAGGTATAACAATGGAAAAAACGTCATAGTATAGTAAGGCTTAAAAATGACAAAAAATGTCATAGTATAGTAAGGCATGAAAATCGCAAAAAATGTCATAGTTTAGTAAGGCATGAAATTGGCAAAAAATGTCATAGTAAAGTAATGCATGAGATGTCATTAGAGACTCATTTTATGTTAAGGCATAAAAACGTCATAGTACAGTAAAGCATAAAATGCCATAAAACAAGATATAATTTTAGGGCATAAAACATCATAGTATAAATAGGCATAAAACATACTAAAAACGTAATTTTATAGAAAGGTTTGAAATGTCATTAAAAACGTCACAGTATAATAAGGCATAAAAATGTCATATTATAGTAAGGCATAAAATTTCCTAAAAATGTCATAGTAAAGTATGACATAAAACATCATAGTATAGTAAGGCATAGAGCGTCATAAGAACATAATATAATAGTGAGGCATAAACATTCTAAAAATGTCATAATAAACGGCATTGTATAGTAAGGCACAGATTGTCATTAGGAACTCATAGTATAGTAAGGCATAAAAACTACAATGTATAGTAAGCCACAAAACATCATAAAAACATCATAGTATAGTAAGCCACAAAACATCATAAAAACATCATAATATAGTAAGGCAAAAAGTGTCATAAAAATTTAATAGCATAATAAGGCATAACATGTCATAAAAACGTCATAATACATTAAGGCATAAAATGTCATTTGAAACTCATAGTATAGTAAGGCATAAAAACGTCATAGTATAGTAAGGCACAAAATGTCATAAAAACGTCATAGTATAGTAAGGCATAAAATTTCATAAAAACATAATATAATAACACATAAAATGTAATTTGAAACTGATAGAATACTAAGGCATGAAAACATCATAGTATAGTATTGCATGAAATGTCATAAAAACATCATAGGATAGTAATGCATAAAATGTCATAAAAACGTCATACAAACATCATAGTATAGTAAGACATAAAATATAATAAAAACTTAATTGTATAGTAAAGCATAAAACCTAATAGAGTAGTAAGGCATAAAACAGAGCATAGTAAGTGTCATAGTCCTGTCGTGTCTCAGTGTTTTTAATTTTCCTTTTTGTCTACCCTCCCCCGTGTATGTGAATCTGTATGTGTGCCTGACATCAGGTGACTCAGTGGGGGCTTGGTCTGGACAGCAGGTCACCAATCTATCACTCATCATCTGCAGTACATCTACCCCGGTCATCCCTCCATTTGTTGCCACATTGTTCCGCTCTTCACATTGGTAGTTACTCTCTTGGCTGCACTGATTAGTTTGATCTTCTCAGTGTTTGGTCTATAGTAACTGTTTGTTCTCCTATGCTCCAGATGACTTCCTGATTTGTGGGCTGCTGATCCTGCCACACTCTGCTGTCACCACGCCACACAAATCCACCTGCTTTTGGTCTCCGGCCATCCCTTGTGTTTCCAGAGCGTGTTTACTCACCTGCCTCTGATCTCCTGTGTCCTCCATGCTCCTGCCTTGTGTTCTCACCACAGAACTGGATTCCGCAGACCCACTCCCCCTCCATATTCACCATCACTATTGCCTTGTCCTCAATAAACTCCCTTGCACTGTTATTGCTAGTGTGTTGTGTGTTCTTTCTCTGCTTGTACGTCCAACATCAGTTCTGACAAAAACATAGCAGTCAGGCATAGAATGTCAGAATGTCATACAATAGTAAGGCATAAAACATCACAGTAAAATAAGGCATAAAATGTCATAAAAAACATCAGAGTATATTAAGGCATAAAATGACATAGAATAGTAATAAGTGTGATAAGAAGTAAATGTCATAAAAATGTCATAATATACTAAGGCATAAAAATGTCATTAGAAATTCATAGTCAACCAAGGCATAAAAACGTCAAAGTGTAGTAAGGTATAAAATGTCATAAAAACGACATAGTATCGCAAGGCATAAGACATCATAGTTTAAGAAAAAATCATAGTATGGTAAGGCATAAAGTGTCATTAAAACATAATAGAATAGTAGGCATAACACGTCATAGTAAAGTAAAGTACAAAAACATCATAGTATAGTAAGGCATAAAAACATCATAGTATAGCATGTCATTAAAAAATCATAGTATCGTAAGGCATAAAACGTCATACAAACATCATAGTATCGTAAGGCATAAAACGTCGTAGTGCAGTAAGGCATTAAAAGTCATGAAAATGTCATAGTATAATAGCAGTAAATGTCATAAAAATGTCATAATATAGTAAGGCATAAAATTTCATTAGAAAATCATAGTATAGTGAGGCATAAAGTATCACAAAGTTGTAATAGAATAGTAAGGCAAGAAATGTCATGAGAATGTCATAGCATAATTAGGCATAAAGACCTCATACTATAGTAAGGAAAGTTTCATAAAAACATCAAAGTATTGTAGGGTATAAAGTGTCAAACATAATAGAATAGTAAGGCATAAAATTTCCTAAAAACGTCATAGTATACCAAGGCATAAAAGTTTTATAGTATGGCAAGGCATAAAATATAAAAACATAATAGAATAGTAAGGCATAAAACATCATAGTATAGTAAGGCATAAAGTGTCATAAAAATATCATACTATAGTAAGGTATAAAGTGTCGTGAAAACCTAATAGTATGGTAAGTCATAAAGTGTCATAGTAAAGTAAAGTATAAAAACATTATAGTGTAGTAAGGCATAAAAACATCATGGTATAGCTAAGCATAAAACTTCAGAAAAGTGTCATAGTATAGTAAGGCATAAAACGTAATAGTATAGTAAGGCTTTAAAAGTCATAAAAAGGTCATAGTATAATAGGTCATAAAATATCATAAAAATGTGTCATAAAAACATAATATAATAGTAAGGCATAAAACATCATAGTAAAGTAAGGCATAAAAACAATATAGTATAGAAAGGCATAAAACTTCATAGTGAAGTAAGGCATTAAAAGTAATAGAAAGTTCATAATATAATACGTCATGAAAACGCCATAGTATAATAAGGCATAAAATGTCATAAAAACTTCATGGAATAATAAAGCATAACAATTTTATAGTATGGCAACGCATAAAATGTCATAAAAACATAATAGAATAGTAAGGCATAAAATGTCATAGTATAGTAAGGCATAAAGTGTCATAAAAACCTCATACTATAGTAAGGAAAGTTTCATAAAAACGTCAAATTATTGTAGGGCATAAAGTGTCATAAAAACATAACAGAATAGTAAGGCATAAAGTGTCATAAAAACGTCATACTATAGTAATGTATAAAGTGTCATGAAAACATCATAGTATGGTAAGGCATAAGGTGTCATAAAACCATAATACAATAGTAAGGCGTAAAACGTCATAGTAAAGTAAGGTATAAAAAAAATCATAGTATAATAAGGCATAAAAACATAATAGTATAGCAAGGCATAAAATTTCAGAAAAATGTCATAGTATAGTAAGGCATAAAACGTCATTGTGTACTAAGGCATTAAAAGTTATAAAAAGGTCATAGTATAATAGGTCATAAAGTGTCATAAAAACATAATAAAAACGTCACAATAAAGTAAGGCATAAAAACTTCATAGTTTAATAAGTCATGAAATGTTATAAAAAGGTCATAGTATAGTAAGGTATAAAACGTCATAAAAACGTCATGGTATAATAAAGCATTAAATGTCACAAAGTCATAATAGAATAGTAAGGCATAGAATTTCATAAGAACGTCATATTATAGAAGTCATGAAATGTCATGAAAGCATCATAGAATAGTAAGGCATAAAACGTCATATTACAGTAAGGCATAAAAACTTAATTCTATAGTAAGGTATAAAATGTCATAAAAACATCATAGAATAGTAAGGCATAAAGTGTCATAAAAACGAAATATTATAGTAAGGCATAAAACATCATAGTATAGTAAGCCATAAAGCGTCATAAAAATGGCATAGTATAGTAAGGCATAAAACGTCATAATAAAGTAAGGCATTGTGTAATAAGGTATAAAATGTCATAAAAACATCATAGTACAATAAGGCATAAAATGTAATAAATATGTCATACTATAGTAAGGCATAAAATATCATAAGAACGTCATTGTATAGAAGGCATGAAACGTCATAAAAATGTCATAGCATAATGAGGCATAAAACGTCATAAAAACGGCATTGTAAAGTAAGGCATGAGAACATCATAGTATAATAAGTCATGAAATGTTAAAAACAAACGTCATAGTATAATGAGGCATAAAACGTCAAAAAAACGTCATGGTATAATAAAGCATAAAATGTCATAAGAACGTCATAGTATAGTAAGGCATAAAAACATCACAGTATAGTGAGTTATCAAATGTCATAAAAACATCTTAGTACAGTAAGGCATAAAACGTCATAAAAACGTCATAGTATAGTAAGGCATAAAATGTCATTAAAACATCATAGTATAGTAAGGCATAAAATGTCATAGTATGGTAAGGCATAAAACGTTATGAAAACATCTTAGTACAGTAAGGCATAAAACGTCATTGTGTACTAAGGCATTAAAAGTTATAAAAAGGTCATAGTATAATAGGTCATAAAGTGTCATAAAAACATAATAGAATAGTAAGGCATAAAACATCATAGTAAAGTAAGGCATAAAATTTAAAAAAAAACGTCAAATTATAGTAAGGCATAAAGCCTCATAAAAATGACATAGTATATCAAGGTATAAAATGTCAAAAAAAACATAATATAATAATAAGGCATAAAAACATCATAGTACAGCAAGGCGTAAAATATCATAGTATAGTAAGGCATAAAGCATCATAAAAATGTCATAGTATAATGAGGCATAAAACATCATAAAAACAGCATTGTATAGTAAGGCATGAGAACATCATAGTTTAATAAGTCATGAAATGTTATAAAAACGTCATAGTATAGTAAGGTATAAAACGTCATAAAAAACATCATGGTATAATAAAGCATTAAATGTCACAAAGTCATATTAGAATAGTAAGGCATAAAATTTCATAAGAACATCATATTATAGAAGTCATGAAATGTCATGAAAGCATCATTGTATAGTAAGGCATAAAAACGTCATACTATAGTAAGGTATAAAGTGTCATAAAAACATCATAGTATGGTCAGGTATAAAGTGTCATAAAAACAACATAGAATAGTAAGGCATAAAACGTCATATTACAGTAAGGCATAAAAACTTAATTCTATAGTAAGGCATGAAGTGTCATAAATACGAAATATTATAGTAAGGCATAAAACATCATAGTAAAGTAAGGTATAAAGTGTCATAAAAACGTCATAGTATAGTAAGGCATAAAACGTCATAATAAAGTAAGGCATAAAAACTTCATACTATAGTAAGGCATAAAACGTCATAAAAAACGGCATTGTGTAATAACGTATAAAATGTCATAAAAATATCATAGTACAATAAGGCATAAAATGTAATATAAATGTCATACTATAGTAAGGCATAAAATATCATAAGAATGTCATTGTATAGAAGGCATGAAACGTCATAAAAACGTCATAGTATAATGAGGCATAAAACGTCATAAAAACGTCACGGTATAATAAAGCATAAAATATCATAAGAACGTCATTGTATAGAAGGCATGAAACGTCATAAAAAAGGCATTGTAAAGTAAGGCATGAAAACATCACAGTATAATAAGTCATGAAATGTTAAAAAAAAAACGTCATATTATAATGAGGCATAAAATGTCATAAGCACGTCATAGTATAGAACGCATGAAATGTAATAAAAGCGTCATAGTATAATAAGGCATAAATTGTCATAAAAACATCATAGTATAGTAAGGCATAAAATGTCATTAAAACATCATAGTATAATAACGCTTAAAAAACTCAGTTAGAATGTGTTAGAGTTACAGAAAGGCCCAACCATCGGAGTTTGAACACAAAACTTTCTCACTGTGAGGCAACAGTTCGTGACTCCCCCTCCCCAGGCAGCTAGCTTGCTGGCTGGGCGGATGGCCCACTGATTAATTAATTTATCGCTTTCAACATAAGACTGCAAGATAACAGAATGTTATATAAATTTAAATTTGAAATTTAAATTTGAAAATAAGACTGGTAGAGTGAGTGTTGCACATTCAGTTATATAAATAAAGAAAAGTTTTTTATTTATTATCCTCTTTCCTGTGTAATAAAATATAATCACTACAATAATAAATGAACAGCAGACTATTAAGCATGTCTAATAATCTTTATTGCTGCTTCCTCTCTGAATTACATTTAGTTCTTTTGTAGCGCCCCATTCATTGTTATCTCAGACCATAATTTCAGACACGTTCTCAGGTTATTCAGTCATGTGCTTGTTTACTCTTTTCAGAGTCAGTGGAAGGCAACGTGATGTAATTTTCTAAATATTGAGCCATGATCAACAAGCAACGCACACTCAGCAGAGAAGACTTTTGGTCAGAGGGCATGTCTCATGTTTGACTTTCATCAAAGCAGGAATTGGTTAATATTAACTACAGTTATCAGCTCATAAAGTTGAACAGTCCAGCATTGTTACATTTCTCACAACCACACCTTATTTGTCTGTGTCTACAATGAGCCAGTTAGCACCTGTCAGCACCCGCCCTTTTCAATAAGGGTTTACATTCTCTCGGTGAAAGAACTGATTACATATTTTAATCATGGCGAAGCACTGGCACATAGTGTATCTGTGGAGTGTTTGGTATTTCCAGACCCTTAATATTTCAGCTTTTAACCTGGACACTGAGAATGTGTTGCAGAGAAATGGAGATCCAGGAAGCTTGTTTGGGTTTTCTGTTGCCTTTCACCAGCAGCTGAGCCCTGCCAGAAAGAACCTGTGAGTCAAAATGAGTTATTCCATTTAAATGAGAGCAAACGAAAGCAAATTCTGTATCTGTGTCTTACTACTTGAGGTATTTGCTCTCAGGTTGCTGGTTGGAGCTCCACAAGCAAAACACCAGAACCAGGTGAATGTTACAGGTGTTGTTTACAGATGTGATCTGACTATAACATCTGAGCGCTGCCAGCCCATTGAGTTTGAAAGTGAAGGTTTGTCTGCCTATTTTAACTGAAATTGCTTGAGTTATCCTAGTATCTTTTAAGTAATATGACCATTGGTGGAAAGTAAAGTCGTAATATTTCAGTTTCTTATAAAAATTAAGAATTTACCTTAAACATACTGTACGATAAAACTATAAATTAAAATGCATTGTCATAGATTAAACCAGTGTCTCCCAAACGTTTTGGCTTGTAGCCCTATACAAACAAACAGTGCCTACATAGGGTCACACTTAGATGAAGATGAGTTGTTAGCACTTCCAAGAAAGAGTGATTTCCCCCTCCTGTTTAATTAGAAGAGGTCAAATTATCCAATATTTCACAAAAAAGCAAAAATTTAAGTCCAAAAAATTAATTCAGATTTTTCTAGCAGAATTTAGTTATTTTTTTCTTTCCTCTCCCCTCACCCCAGATTAATCTCGTGACCCCTAGAGTGGGAACTAGTGAACTACATTACCTAACTATACATAAAGTACTTAAAACTGGCTCCACCTTGAGCAACTACAGAAGTAAGACACTGCTTACGCATTGATGCATCAGTATTAACAATGTAATAATGTCATATATATATATATATATATATATATATACAGTTGCCCATAAAGTTGGAATAATTTTGTTTTCAGACACAATACTCTGTTTATTCCTATTTAAATGCATCAGTAATCACTTTTGACCAGGTGCAATGATTACATTATGTGTCCCAATTACCTAGGTGAAATAAAATAAATCACATTGTCACAATCATTTCATGGAAAGAGTTAAAAAATATTTTATTCCAACTTTATGAGCAACATTGTATATAATAATAGACAGACAGCCTGAGGACAACCGTGCTTCATACACCCTAATCCCATAACTGTGGGTGGAAGAGGTGTGAATTTGGGTGCTATCATTAGCTCATATTTTGAGCAACTAGTTGTAAAGGGGGATTGCTATGATACTCATAGTGAATTCAGTGGTTCATTTTGCATGTTCATTACAAGACTTGACTATATATGAACACAAAGTTAGACCCTAAAGTTAATACATTTGAGAATATATGAAAATACTTATGTACATTTGCTGAAGTAGGATTGTAAAAGCAGGACCTGAGTGCTTCCTCTAATCAATGTAATTATACTATAATTATACATTGAGGCCACACAGTGAGCTCAGCTTGTTTCTTTTACTAGAGTTCCTCAATAGTAAAGGCATAAACGGCCAGTGGATGGGAGTTAGAGTGACGAGCCAAGGTCCTGGTCAAAATGTAATGGTAAGTGAAACACTCCACATTGATAATATAATAAATAATACAGAATAGAATAAATTATTCAGCAGCTTTTGCCATTTCATCATCCTTCCCTTGCAGACTTGTGCTCATCGATACCAGCAGTGGAGCCCGAGTCCAAGCGTGAATGTCCCTCGTCTGGTGACGGGTCAGTGTTATCTCTTAGGAGATGACCTGAAGGTTGGGAAGGAAGAGAGGAAATGGAGGAGGGTAGTTTGTGATTCTGAGCACCTAACCAGACGTCGCAAGGACCATGAGTGGTTTGCATACTGCCAGCAGGGTCATGGAGCATCTTTTGCAAAGGACAACAGATCACTGTTGTTTGGGGCACCCGGCGCTTATCAGTGGAAAGGTAGAATAAAATTCACAGCTGGAGTTCAGGTGTTCGTTTCATCAGCAATAATATTTTCCAACCTAAAATGTTAAATGTTGTGCTTCTGTTATTCTGTGTTTTGTTCTGTGATGTTGTTTACAGGAATTGTACGACTGGAGCTCTTGGACAACCTGGACATCTTGAGTGAAGATACTCGTGAAACTGGGGACATAGACCTGTTTAATAAAAACCTCATTCCACTCCAGAGAAACAGCTACCTGGGTCAGTTTCTAGTCTAGTCAGAGTTAATTAGGGTATTTAAAGTTGCATCTTTCTTCATAAATCTGATGGTTAATGAAATGCTATAAGGTAGATCTCTTTTCCCTCTTATGAAGTATAACTTTGCAATAAACCAAGTTCATTTCTTTGCTGTCCAGGATTCTCCATTGACTCTGGTATGGCCCTGTTCAGAAAGGGTGAGCTGACGATTGTATCAGGAGCCCCCCGAGGAGGCTACAGCGGCCAGGTGACATTTCTTAAGCCAGACCCTATGGCAAAGCGAAGTTTGTCTGTGGAGTTAGTCCTCTCTGGTCCAGGCCTGGCCTCCTCCTTTGGCTATGATGTGGCAGTGGTTGATTTAAATGGTGACGGGTAGGTTCTTCATGATTATATTGGTTCCATGGCCTTTTATAAGCACCAGCATCACCATCATAAAACTTGCCGCAGTATAATGGTCTTTAATATAATTAATAGGTAAATAAAGTATCTATCTATCTATCTATCTATCTATCTATCTATCTATCAATCAATCATAATGGATGACCTTCCATATAACCTGGCAATTTATTTTCATTTGCACAAACACAAATCTAATGGGCAGATTACCATGAAAACTTGCTGCCCACATTCATGTCCTCTGAATGAAATACTCTACACTTTCCATTTTAGACATTCCATGAGCTTTGTCCTAGCACCACATTCCACACAACATGTGAAGTTTTCACCCCAAACATCTATTAGCCAGTTTGTAATACATGCAATGACCTTTCCTTCTGTTCCCTCTGGCACCCTAGAGCTCATACCTCCGTCAAGGCCAAACAGTCCGTATGTTATGTTTTCACCCATGTTGGTTTGTCAGCAGGATTACATAAAAAGTACTGAACCAAACCTAGTGGAGGCATGGGGCAAGAACACATTAAATTTTGCTAAAGTTAAAGTGGTGGATGCAGGATTTTTTTTTTTAATCATTTTCCTTAACATTGCAAGATAGAGCATTTTTCAACATTTTCATCAATTTCTCAGGAACTAATATATGGATCTGGATGTAACAAATCAGAAAGATTTATGATGTTCACATCTTTGAGTTTTTACAGTTTGGTGCAGATCCACAAAATAATCCAGATCTGTTGAAAATGGAAAATGAAAAACGGAAAATGTTTGGCCTTGGCAGAGGTATGCGCTTTACTGAGTGCCATTCATACATCATGCTGGCAATGGGAATTGTGCACACAGTCACACAATTTACATCACAGAATCTTTAGTAAGCAATTCATATCATTACTCAAGTATTCTGCCAAAACAAACATGGCTCCCTGTTTCCATTGTGTGCTGTTGTGTTACTGTGTCGTTCTCTTGGTATGTGCAGATGGGAGGACCTTGCTGTAGGAGCACCAGAGTTCTTTGTCAAAGATGGTTTGGTTGGAGGAGCCGTCTACATCTATATCAACAACAAAGGAAAAAACTGGGAGGATATTGTTCCAACACAGCTTCTTGGACATAAAGACTCCATGTTCGGCCTTGCAGTGGAAAACATAGGAGATATCAATCAAGACGGTTATGGAGGTTGTGACATTTTTATATCAAATACATCATACACTGACTATGCACAACAACTAGGAAGTCAGAATATTCACATTTTGAATTCAAACACAAAATTTTCACTTTTTCTATTAGACGCTTTAAAGGACCAGTGTGTAGGATTTGGTGACATCTAGTGTTGAGGTTGAAACCAACTGAATGCCCGTCCTCACACCCCTCCCTTTCCAAGCATGTAGTAGAACCTGTGGTTGCCTTCAGGTAACGTAAAAACACGAAAGGTCCTCTCTAGGGGCAGTGTTTGGTTTGTCCTTTCTGGGCTACTGTAGAAAGATAGGACTGGGGAGCTCCATGGAAGAGGACCTGCTTCCTATGTAGATATGAGGGCTGATTCTAGGCTAACGGAAACACACTTGTTCTTAGTGTCAGGTGATTATACACTAATGAAAACACAATTAAGAGTATTTCTAGTTCTGCCAATAGATTCCCCTGAATTCTACACACTGGTTCTTTAAAGTGAGACTATTACCCTTTTGCCACCAAAATTAGCAGGTATAAACGTGTTTAAATAAAGGTAAATCTGCTAATAAAAGCCAATTGATGTCATCACATGCACTTACAGAGCACACACCCACACTCAGTGGAGAAACAGTGATAAAACAGATATTCAAAACTAATTTTGGGGCTGCAGCTCACTCTTTCATCTCAAAGCACAGTGTAACCGCAGTGTTTCTGGTTTAACAGCACCGTGCTGGGCAGGTGACAGGCATGTCCACAGTGTCTATGTGAGCTGAGAGACGTTACAGCAGGAAAAGGGGTGAAAATTAGCGAGTTCAGCCGGGTGTTGTGTTTACATCAATGCCGTTCAGAGCCGGAGCCGATAAATACTTGCTTCCACTGCAGAGTCATTAGCTCCGGGTGTGAATGCCGATTGCAACCTTTTCCATTACCGTCAAAAGCCCCGATGTTAGCGGGTCTTATCGGGTTTTTTGAGTGATGGAAAGGGGCTGAAGTAACTTTTACTGAACATCAACCTCTGTGACACAAGTGGCAACTACAAGACAATAGTAAAACTAAACACAACAGTAGCACAAGCAGTGAGTTACAAAGCATTATTCATCTAAAGTTTGCAAACAGTTGATACAATACGCTACTGGTCATACCAGACTAAGTAAGGCTGTAGTAGCAAAACTTGTGATTGTACTGCAATGTACAATTGAGCATTTTATTGCTTATGATTTGATTTATAAGAGGAAGCAAGCCTTATTTCTTCTCTTCTCTCTTCTTCTCTTATCGAGACTTTAAGGACATTTTGGGATCACTGATAAACTACTCAACTCTAATTTATGTTGTCACCCCACTTTGTCTAAATGTTCATCTTTGCTGACAGATATTGCTGTGGGGGCACCATATGATGGTTCAGGTCAGGTATATCTCTACTGTGGCTCATCAGACGGTATCCACAAAAAGCCAGCACAGGTGAGGTCGTCAGGTTAGTTATGAAAGGACACCTTTTCAAATTGTTTGACATAGGTTGACAACAAGAACGGACCTTGATATTACATTCTCATATTTTGACTTACTTTCAGGTACTCTCATCAGGATCCAATAAAATTTATCTGTTTGGATATTCTCTGTCTGGCAACTTGGATGTGGATGGCAATCAGTACCCTGATTTGGCTGTGGGATCTCTCTCAGATTCTGTTTTTGTTTACAGGTAATTTTACAGCTACAGGCAAACACTTGGAGATAAGAGGAATATATCAGTTTGAATGTTTTTTCCAGCGGGTGCCTGTTTCAATCAAGAGCTATAACGTCAGGACAAGAGCTATAACCTGTCATTTTTGTTGCCTTTGTTACAGAGCAAGGCCAGTGGTCACTGTCAGCCACTCTCTACAGGTGACACCAAGTGAAATAGACATCACAAAGGAACAGTGTGATAAACACACATGGTAAAATGTACTACAACACAAATAATAACATCATCTAACTGCAGGCTTATTGGCTTTTGATCCAGGGTTTCTTTGTACAAATTTCTGTGAAGTTATTTTGCAGTTCAGGCGTGTTTTACCTACACAGCACATCCAGCATCGTTCAACCCCAAACTGAGTGAGTTTCCTTAATGTCAGTTCAGTACTCTTCATGTACAGGTTGTTCACCTGTATTTTGTAGCATTTAATGTCAATGTAACATACACGTTTTCAAAGCTGATGCCAGACAGGACTATCTATAAAAAAGATAATCAGTCACACTCAAGCTCAGGTTTTTCAAAGTTGAACTGAAATTTAGAATTTAGAAATACATCAAATTTTACTTGCTTTACTTAACTTTATCATTTTGGAAGTAGTTGTTTTAGTGGCAGTAACTGTAGTAGTAGTAACAGCGGGTACAAGTTAGTAGCAGTAGTAGCAAAGGTGTAGTAGTGTAGATGTAGTAGTTGCAACAGTGAATTTAGTATCAGCATCTCAAATGTTTCCACTGTAGTGCTCAACTACACCTTTGAGGTTGATGCTGAGAAGAGGAGAGCGAGGCTTCCTCCCAGAGTCGACTTTCTGGGTTCGTCTCGAGGAAAACTGGAGCTGGCACGACAGGGGACAACAATCTGCACTGACACCGAGCTCCGACTTCTGGTACTGTCTCATTGGCTTTTTTCAAAAAACACATTTTGACATGTCACAGTAAAGAAGAAATAATAACAGGTGTAAATAGTTAAAGGAATTAATTTAGCTTCAGCTTCAGGGTCCTGGTATTGTGCATGCTGTCTCACTGTTACACGTCATGACTTATTGGGACATTTGAATAGAACATAGCCATTCTTAATGTTATTGGTAACACCTGTGTTTTCCCTTCTATGTCCAACAAAAAGCGTGTAAATGGCCAATTGTCCTTTTACCCCCTTAGGCCCGTGGGAGCGTATACGCTTCCAAATTTCACGTTGTCTGTAGTCACTGCTCCACGACCGTTTTTAGCTACAGACGTGCCGGTTTTTTTCTACTTAAACTAGACGATCAGCGCTTTCTGTCAAGCCCCTGATTGTCCGCGAGCGTCACTGACTTCGATCGATACGCTCACATTAAAAGTTAGGAAATATTTGGATCAGTTTTACCGTTTTTCTGGCGCATTGTTGCTTTCTGTCTGTGTTTAATTGATCGATTCTCTTCCGCATTCTTTGCCAGTGACGTCTAGAGTCACGTGACTGAATCAGACATTCCTAATGGCTCCATTGGGTGACGTCACAGCCAATCAGCGTCTCAGAGGTTTGGCCTACCTTGGCTATATATTCAGATGACGTGAAGTAGTGCTGTTTTACTCTGAGCTCAAAGGGAGCAGAGGTTGATCAGTTTATTGAAATAACAGAATAAAAACAGAAGGATGTGACCAGTCAGTTTATTATGGTTTACAGTGTTTTTATCTATAAAATAAGAAAAAATTCAAGGTCCGTTTTTTTTTGTTTTTTTTTTTTTTAAGGGCAATTAACCTCTATTATACTGTACCGAAGTCTTTATTGAGTGGCATTTATTATTAACTGAGGTAATGCTTGTTCTGAATATGTGTAGCACCTGGTGAAACGTTTAAAAATTACAATTTTATTAAGGAAAAAAACAAAGGTATTAAAAAACGAAAAAATTTAATTATGGGCCTCTAGTTAAACACCAGACAGCACACATTAAACCAAAGTAAAACTCTTACGTTCCAGCGTGATATCATGGACAGGCTGCACAGAATCCCCGTGTCTGTGTCAGTATCTCTGTGGAGTCCCAGTCAGACAACCAGGACGAGTGCATATCTGTCCAACATAACTCCTGTCCTCAACCTCTACCAGAAGAAGAGCAATGTCTCAGAGGTACGAATGTGTGTGCCCATCTGTTAGTGTTTGTCACCAAAGTCGTGTGAATTTAATTTTAACACTTCAGAAATGTGTCAATTTGTTTGGGAGTCCAGGCTGAGCTAAGTTTTAATAAGTGTGGTTTCAATAAAACAATTCCTCCTCTGTTGTTTTCACAGATCGTCCTAATAAACAAGGGCTGCGGCAGCGACAATATTTGCCAAAGTAACCTAGAGTTACAATACAAGTTCTGTTCCAGAAAAACACAAAATGATCAAGATGTTTTCAAGTCACTATCCAGGTAAGGCAAACAAGGTAAACCAAAAGTAACCAAACTCAAAAACAATTTGTGTGATTGAAAGCTAAACTCAAAATCTATTCTCATCCTGGGTTATGTCATGTCTCTAGAGAGGATGGTGTAGCAGTCATCACGCCCTCTGATGAAGACATAGCCTTAGAGGTCACTGTGACTAACAGAAACGGTGATGACGCACACCAGAGTCACTCAATCATCTTGCTCCCAGATTCTCTTCATTACTCCTCTATTGTTTACGGTACAGCAGCTGTGAGTATACAATGACTTTGTAGTGGAAGAAAAATGAGCAAAAACATCTTGACTAGTGTGGTTACTGTGAAATATCAGCCAATGACGGAAGAGCTTCTTTTTTATATGTTTGCACAGAAGAATATGATTATTATAAAAGATTTGATATATACACTCAAAGTCATTCACACAAATACAAACACACTTTTACCTACATGTACACTTTTTCATGCAACTCAGATACACACGAATTTAAAGTAAAGTAAAACTTGTGTAGGAGACAGAGGAAACTAAAAGCTTGTAGAAAGAACTCTCAAAAAGACAAGATAAATTGAATTATGTTAAATAAATTTTTTTCATTTTTCATTAAGAAAACAATGAGGAAAGAACTATGGTGGAAAAAAGTTAATGTGTAATATTTTTAAGATGAGTATATGGTGTGCATTGTGTAACAAAAATACAGCACGTCTTCATCTGGATGACCTAAATGTTTTCTGTTTTTATTCCAGTACAGTCAAATTCCTTTGTTTTTTATTTGTATACTGTATATACCATTGGTTTATGTGCATATGCCAAATGTATATTTGTATCTATAGGAAACACAAGTGAGTTGTACAGCCAATGCCAAAGGAACAGTAGTAAACTGTGAACTGGGAAACCCACTCCAAAGAGATGCTGAAGTGAGTAGTATAGTTCAGTTTACTCCACGTGTGGATTACCAACCTGCATGTTCTGCCTGATGACTCTTTTGTTGCCCTCAGGTTACGTTTTATGTCATACTCACAACGTCCAGCATTTCACTGAGTACAAAAGACATCAACGTCACCATGCAACTTGAGACGTGAGTGGACTGAGGAGAGTGGAGAGAAAAACTGGCACCAGTTATTGATCAGTGGGGTGAACATGATTATGAATAAACAGGTTTTGTTATTTATTTCATAAAGGACAAGTGTGCAGACCATACAACCAGTCGAGGCATTAGCCAAAGTGGTTTTTGAGCTGGAGCTGCAAGTATATGGGTTGGTAGTGATTGTATTAAATGCCTTGGACTAATCAATGAATATGTCAAATATAGTATATGATGGTCTGTTTTTGTTTGTTTGTTTTTAGACTAGCCAGGCCATCCCAAGTGTCACTTGGCGAAACCTTGATTGGTGAAAGTGCCATAAAATCAGTGGATGAAATTGGAACCCCAGTTCGATATGAATTTAGGGTGAGATGCCATATGTTGCTACCTTAAATTACATTAAAAAAAATTTTTTTCACACAAACACATTCAAGGACACCGTTTAGTTTCTATTTTTCAGATAATCAATTTGGGCAGACCACTCAAATCTTTCACCAATGCTTCACTAAACATCTACTGGCCAAAGGAGAACGCTGTAGGAAAATGGCTTCTGTACCTGACTCAGATCACCAGTGAAGGCGTACAGTCTGTCTCCTGCTCGCCTGTAAACGAAATCAATCCACTTAAACATGTGAAGGTAATAAATTCCTCTCTACATTTTGTTTTATTGTTGAAAGCGTAAGGAATGCCTGTAAACCACCCCTGTAACTTGGTAATGTTTGATATCAAGGGTTGGCATGATCCCTCGAGGAAAAGACGTGAAGCTGAATATGAAGCCCTCTCTACTGACGGGTTTCTTTCATTTCTTCCAACAAGTAGGAAATACAAAACCTTGGTAAGGAATTATTAGATCCACACAGAAACTACAACTTTATTCTCTGGGGGATTTGAATGTCTGTATTCATTGTGAGATCAACAATTCCATCTCTAGAGCCATGTCAGTAGCATGGTTAAAAACTAAGCCGGTCGAGGGACTGGTCAGAGGAAAGGGCGGGTCAAGAGAGTTAGGAGTCAAGAAGAAATCAGCATCTAGTTATTTGTGAATTTGTCAGATGTCGAGTGTGACCCCAGGCCTGTTGCTCTCCTCCTCAGACCTGCTCAGATGGACTCAAGTGTGTGGAGATACGCTGCCCTCTGCTTGGTCTGGACAGTACTGCAGTGATGGTTCTGCACTCACAACTCTGGAACACCACTTTTACTGAGGTTACACAATTTCTACAAAATAACTCCTCTCATATGTATGAAATGCATCAGCTCTGACAGATAACAGTGATGAAAAAGCCTCAGTTTAGTTGCTTTAGGATCTTGTTTCCAACAAATATTCCAAGCGACCTTTAGTTTTTTGTGGCTTACTTTGTTGGCTGAAGCCTTCCTATCGTTAATCAGAAGTATAAAGCATGAGACTACTCACTCATTTATTATGCCTCTCCCATTCAGGATTACAGCTCTTTGAATTATCTTGACATTGTTGTGGATGCCACCCTCAGTTTAAACAACTCTCCAGAGAATATTGGACTTAAACCGGAGAAGCCTGAGACAAAGGTAAAACCATGAGTGAAAAAAACAATTTGCTGAATTACTTTGGCAGATTTTTGTTTTTACACATTTTATCTCCCCTCTGGGCTGAGACAATGATTTAAATTTGCAGGGTGACATTTACATTTATGTAACCAATGGGAAAAACACACGATCTTGTAATCCTGCAATCTACAACCTGAAATCTTTGTATCTTAAGTTATATTGGTAATTTATAGTTTGCATAATGTTAACTTGTTCCTGTGTTTTGAGATTCCCACACTAAAATGTCATTGCTGTCCACAGGTAAAGCTGACAGTGTTTTTTGAGAAAAAGGCTGAATACTTCACCAAAGTTGCCTGGTGGATAATCTTCTTAACAGTCATTTTTTTGCTCCTATTGTTGGCGGTTTTTGGATACTTAATGTGGAAGGTAATAAATGAAATTAATCTGTAATTTTTTTTGGTTTGTTTATTTAAAATTGTGGTAAACCAACTGTGCAAGAATAACTGGCAAAATATTAGTGCTACTCCAGCTATTTGTAACCTTTGCTATTGCTACATAGATTACATAGCTAATCAGTATATCATTATCAGTTAAACTTATCAGTTTAGAAGAAACGTTGCAACTTCAGCACCAAACTTCATTCCTTTACTCACCTGAGAGCTGCGGTGGAAAGCATCTTGTATCTTACAAATAGCCCCTTTAAATATTGTCGTTTTTCATGAACTTGCAGCTTTAAGTAGAAATACAGATTTTGTATACTATATGTTATTGTATAAAGACGTGATGTTATCTGTGAGTTATGAGAGCATGCCCCATGCCACAGCACATGTACTGATTATCCTTTATTTTCTATCCTTGTCAGCATGAACGTATCAACTGTCTCGCACATAACAAGAAGCCCTCATACAATAAAGATCCAGAGACTGCTCCTCTAAAAGGCTAAAAGGAGACACTGAGGGCGTCCTGATGCCTCAGTGGTATGAGACACTTGTCATGAGCACAAGAAGTTGATATTCTCTATCTACTACTACTGCAGAATTACATGATCATAAGTGATTTGCAGGGACATACTTGATGCAGAACTTAAAAAAAAAAAAAAAAATACTGTAACTGCATTTAACTCATTTGTAAAGGTACAACTGAAATATGGATACTTCTTTTTTAATGACTGCACATTTTTGGTTGATTTTGTAAGAACAAAATAAAATAAAAGGGGAGAGAAAAACATATTTTTCTTCGTTTTTTTTTAATGAAGCAGAAAATATCACTTGTTTGATACCAAAAAATTGTTACGACAACATGAAAAAAAGTTGTGTTATACTTTCACCATGAAAGAATGTGCGAGTAGTGGGAATGGATGAGAGGTAAAACTAAAGAACAATTTACCTGAAATTGAATGGAAATATTGCAGCCACCACATCCTTATCTGACTGCTGATCATCGAAAGCACATACAATTAAAATACTGTTGCTTTTGAAATACTGTGAAACACTT
>NW_019525660.1:2095464-2182060 GCF_002814215.2 Seriola lalandi dorsalis | reverse complement strand
CACTCAACGGAAAAGTGTCCTTTTACAGCATCGATACATTCTTTTTATATTCTCCATCTCTGTCTGTGTTCGCTTTTGGGATCCTATCAATTGAATTTCATATTTAAAATTGTTTAACATTTTGAGAAATAACCTTGTTTGCTTTTTTTTTTTCTTTTTTTTTTTTAAACTAAAGTTGGAAGTGCCGCTAGCTAGCTTAGCTTAGCACAAAGACTGGAAATGCAGCAGAAAAACGGAAAATGTAACAAAATCTACCTACTAGCACTTCTAAAGCTCACTAATTACTTAACACATTGTACCCCGTTTGCTTAACACACACTTAAAAAATTAAAAGCATAAACTAAAAACAGAATTTCTCAATTTTACGGGGGTTATGTGCTGGGCTAGCTGGTTGCTCCCAACCAGGAAAGACTGGTGCACAAACTGCTATAAAAACACAATTTGTGGTTTTTACACTTTTTGTATGTATGACATGAGATAAGTTTGTTTGTAAACTAAAAATAAAAATAAAAAAGGTACTGGTAGGCAGATTTCCCCATCTGCAGCCTTTGTGCTAAGCTAAGCTAACCAGCTGCTGGCAGTAGCTTCATGTTTGGCATACAGACATGAGAGTAGATCTTCTCATCTAACTCTCGGCAAGAAAGCTAATAAGAGTATTTCCCAAAATGTCGAACTATTACTTCAAGCTCACCCTCATGTTCGTTGCTGTACATCGATGACCAACTCTTCACCAACAAATTTTTTTATCTTCATGAAAAATCTTTGATTTTATCTTTGTCAAAACACATTCAGCATATGAAAATTAGAAGCCACACATCTTGACAGATTTTGTCTTTCCGTCAACATTCAGTCTAATTTTGCGTCACATCAACAGCTCACTCAGTGTTTTCATCATCTTTTGTTGCTTTTAGGAAAAATAAGTAGAAAAGCACACTATGAAACATCCCAATATCTTCTCAGCATTACCCCAGAACTATAAATTGAAACCAGGACATATAACAACAAACAATATAAAACCACCATACAAACACACACACACACACACACACACACACACACACACTCACACATGTTGTTCCTCAACAATCTCTGGTTAAGATTAAAAAAATGATAGCTGGTCTTGTGGCCAAATTTCATATAATAATTAAGTGTCTAGTTGTGATTGATCAAATAGAGCTGGATTTTCCCTTTTTCTTTTTTTACCAGAGGAAGTTAAAGACAACAAACTTTTCAAAGATAAAAACATCCAACCTTTGCCTTAAAAATCATAATAATGAGAAAAATGAAATATAATATTACAAATAAATTAAAAACACCAATATATTACATTAATTAACCCCTTTTCATCACAAGCAACCCAAATTAATTTGAGCTTTTAGGTACATTCAAAATAAGCCGCTTGTTTGGTTTCAAGAGTCATCTGTGACTTTTTTAAATTCCTAAGCCAAAATAGGAGGTTCAGTTAAGCGATTAAATTACATCTCACGACTTCCACAAGATTAAAAAAAATGAACTAAATGAACCACACCCATGACTGAAATCAAATCAATTATATTAATCAACCTAAATTCATGAGAATGGCAGCAAATAAATGCACTCAGATCATATCAGCTGCTCACCGAAACTACACAGTAATTAACTGGCACAACTAATCTCCATCTCACAGAACGCCAAACCATGAGACCATCAGCTCCATCACCCAAACATGTTGCTAATTCTTTTTCTGCTGCAGCACTTTTGTTCCCCTTTCTCGAATGTGCTCCAGCGTCAAGATTGAAATACATCTCACAAATGGCACTAAAAAAAGGGCAGTACCCATTAATTAAATATTGTTAGTCGTCATCAATGTCTGGTGATGCCTCTTTTGAGGCTTGTACAGTAGGAAAAATATTCACTTAATTTGTTTTGTGCTGTAAACAGATTTCTGATTATTGCTAAATTAGCCTGTTTTGTCATTTTGTTTCTGCTGGTGTAACCAAATGGAATGACTTTGTTTTTCTTCATAATGTGCTTAAGACTTGAGCAAGACAGAAAACCTCCACAACCAGACTGTAATAACCAGCTATCTCCACATGGGGGCAACAGTGACCATGAAAGGCAAAGACAACAAAGAAACCAGGGAGAAGGTAAGCCCACTGGATGCAGATCGAACCCGTCCATGGCCGTTGTTTCTGTTCCACTTGGACCCGTTTCTGTCTCGGACTCGAGGAGGCTTTGCAGGGTTGGAGACCGGGTTACGAGGGGGCTTGTATGGGGGAGAGTAAGGCCCATAGCCTGGCCAATCATCATTGTACCTTTCACCATGATCTCCACCCCCTGAGCCACTGCCCTCCTCACCTGGAACAAGGGAAAAGAAATTTCTGACTGATGTGCAGCGTGGAAATAAAAAGAAAGTGCTAATTTTACAATCCAAATAAAGGGTTTAAATTTTACTGATGTTGTTCCAGATTTTTATAATCACCAATACATACTGAGAAAAACCAAGGACTAACTAATACTCCTCATAAGATATACAGACACACAGATATAGAAATATTGACCGTCAGGAACACTCACTGTCCATGAAGTCCATGTCTTGTCCGCTCTGAGCATGTCTCAGTTTGTTGGTCACCACCCTCAGCTCCATGATCAGCTGTCTGGTCCTCACATCTGGCCTGGCAATATCCACCTCTACCTCAGGGTTGTTGATCTGGCTGACCAGCCCGTCACCTGTCACGTCCGGGAGGTACCTGAGTGTGTACACAAACAGGCATTCATGTACAAAAACAGAAAACTGGATGAACATGATCAAAAACACAGATCTTTTCAAAGCGGTGCAAGGCAACTTTGCAATGTAGACATCCTTGACTTAGCTTAGTTTAAAATCTGTCTTCGCTGCATGTCAACCCCCCTCTCTCTTCCTTAACTTTCTTGTCTCTCTCTCTCTCACTGTCCCTGTCACAATAAAGCCAAAAAATGACAGAGAAAAAAAACAAAAAAAACTTGCTGCTGAATGGTTAGCAAATCCCTCCAAACTGTAGGAGCATCTGCTTGTTCAACTGCAGTATCTTATGTTTGATTTCTGCATGTGTGAAATTCAAACTACAGTTTTCAGGTACCTTGTCCACCACTGGTTAACATTAAGCTCAGCATCAGCACGGCTTCACTAAGTTGCTAGCATGGCTGCATGCACCAGATCTTCTTAAAACTCTATACCAGAATGGCAAAATTGTATTTTTACCATTGACATATATAATAAGATGTACTCTATTCCCACAAGCTAATTATCGTGGTAAAACATTTTATACCAGCTGCTCTATCTATTCCAGTCTGGCTACAGTCCCACTTTGTGATTGAAGCTTCCAAGGTGGGTGTACTTTTACATAAAACTGTTGCCTAACAGCTGGAACATCATAGACACAAAATCATCCATTATGCAGACTTGTTTTTCCTACCTGTGTACCTCTCTCACAACACACACACACACACACACACACACACACACACACACACACACACACACACACACACACACAGGACTACACAGTCTCTTTAAATCAGCCTGGATACATGCTGTTGGTCGATATCTGTGTACATAAAAGCAAGCAGACCCACATAGAGAGTATGTGGGTGACTGGTGGTGGCAAAATGAAACAAACTCAGTTCCATCTGTTGCATCCTGCCACCTCTGTACCATCACTCGCTCACTCCTCCCCCGCCTCTACCTATCCCCTCCCTCCATTCCTCGGCTCTGATCTTGCTCACCTCCCCCGGGTCTGCCCATTCCAGCAGCGGTCCTCATTAGTGACGTCGGCAGCCATCTTCTCATCGTTGCAGATGGTGTGTGGGAGGGACACCCAGAAGCCCCGCATAGGCCGCAGTCGCTCCTTCAGCTCGGTAACCTGTGCGGAGGCGGGAAGGAACTGGTTATGAGTCAGACCCGGTTTTAAAGTATCCTTGTTTGGTATGTCTGACTGGAGAAAGCATATGGAAGCTGCAGTGCTGACGTTGGACAAAGTCAAAAAACGGACATGACACTGCTTCTGGGTCAGTTCTTAAACCACATGCCTTTTATGTCTTATAAATTGATATACAGTAAATAACTGCTGTCCCTTTACTCTCTCCTCTGCTCTTGGTTTTATTTATAGTCCAGCGCTTCTGTCTTGCCAGATCACTCTGTGGTCACAGGAATACTGTCTGGGCTCTGACCGCTCTGTATTATTAGCTTCTTGTACCAAGCTTATTTTACTCCCTCATTTTGTCCACTTTCCACTTTCTGCTCAGTTGCTATGACTGAATCCTGGTACAAGCACAATACAATCATATCTGACATTCTTGATTGCAGTTTCAACATTAATATAGTTAAATCACACGCAACCCAAAAAGGTGAATATTTGAGTACTTAAAGCTGCACTAGTGAGTATTTTGTCTTATAAAGAGCAGCTGAAATTACCAACCTGCCAAAAGACAAACCCAAACATAATTGTGTGTAGTGACAAACCAACAGATAATTATCACCCGACTGCAGTTTTCCCTCCCTTTGCAGAGGCTTGAAGCGTCTTTCAGCCTGTTGTTTTGGTTTTCTTGCCAGAGCTTTAATGTTTTGGTTCACTCTCACTGCTCTCATCAACATTGTTTCCAGACACAGAAGACAAATAAGCTCTGATAAACAAATTGTAGCTCATTTACATCAGAAAGTACTCAGACATACTGCACACTTTGTCATTATGGGTTATTGAGTGTAGATTGATGCGCAAAAATGTCAATTTTATACATTTAAAATTAAATCTACATCATAAACATGTTTTTAGAAATTCTTTCAAATTTATTTAACTGAATTCTCTCATTTACAAAAGTATTCAGACCCTTAATTCAGAAGTTTGTAATTAGAGCTTACAGCAACGAAGTGAAGGGGTGTGAATATTTTCTGAACTCATTGTAGCTGCTGAACTGGAGTTAGTGGAGACCAAAACTGAGGTAGAAAAAAGTGATTATTGAGCTTAACTTTGCCGCAATGCCAGAGACACGACTTTAAAATTAATGCTAACGTTGCTCTGTATCAACTGGATGTGCAAATAGTTAACTTTCTGCGAACAAACTCATCAAAACAACTTTATAAATGTTTATATCTTGTTATGCTGCCCCCAAGTGGCCAATAAACAATTATTGTTATTGCAGGTTTAATCTGTTCTTAATTGACTATAATAGTGTTTCTTCCTCACCAGTCGGTCCAGGTTGGTGCCTGCAGCAGTGGTGGGTTTCTCTTCAGGGCTGTAGGTGCGGAAAGGCCTCCTGTTTCCCCCCGACTCTTTCGGTGAGCGTTTAGACCGACCTGGAGCAGGCCTGGGGCTTCCACAGCCCTGGAACACCTGAGTTAAGGAACAACAAAGCAACATCACTGTCAACAGCCGTGTCACAAGAGCATCTTTACAGTCTAACATAATCTTATCAAAAGATTTGCCAGTATAATGAAATACCCACCTTCAGATGTTCCTACAGTGATAATTAGTGTTATCCTAACTTTTCTCACAGAAGTTCTTTAACAACACCCGACCAAACAACAAAAAAGGCCTAAAAATGTAAAGCTCGTCATCAGTAGCTGTTTTTTAAGTAATGTTAGAGGTATGGTGGTAAATGAAAGCTGAGAGATGAGCTCTGTGTAGTCAGTGTCTACACTAAGATTTAAATCAATGTGAACTGAAACAAGCAATATATATGAAAAAGGTTCTCCATAGCCTCCATAATTATGCTCTGTTAATGAAAAACAGCAAACGCAGAATGCTGAGCTGTAAAAGCGAGAGATGCCAGTTCCTTAAAGCGCTGTTACCACAAACCAGGAGCTTCTCTGTTTCCATCGAGATGTGGGTGTCTCTCTGGTGGATTAGCTCCTGGGATGCCTGCCATGTTTTAATCATACTGTCAGGCTGTCATGCTCTTCGGGTATAATTCCTGTCATTTTTACTGCATGTTCTCTCATTAAGAAGATTAAAATCAGAATTAAACAATAAGCAATATAGCTGTGACTTGTAAGAGTGATATTTTGAAAATGCTGGATGATGATTTTTATGCAGGCACAAAAGGTTCAGTGAATTATTATTGAATTACATTTCCGCTGAAGAACAGCCAAAATGAAAATTCGGGGAAAGCAATTTTCATCTGCTTGTGTTCTCGTTCTTACCTTAGTGGAGATGGTGACACTGTTTTCCTGCATGTGCATGATGGCCTCCGACACTTTCACGGAGATGGAGTCAGCTGCAAGCTCCATGTTGAATGGTCCCTCCAACTTCTCTGAAACCTGGTACAGAGCATCTGACAGAGGAGAGAGGAAGAGACAGAAATAGAGATGGTAAGGTGATGAACCCTGCTATGACCACATTCATCCAAATATTCACTGTCAGGGTTATACAAGCAAAAAAAAAAAAAAAAAAAAAACTCTGTTGGTGGCATATTGTAGACCTTGATAAACATCAAGACAATGGCTCCCTGTGTCTGGAATCTCTCAATGGCTAACCAGCTGAAGAGATTTGATTAACATCTGTTTATGGGGCGTTCAGGGAGATCAGGAAGCAAGCCAACATTTTATGCAGAGAAAAGGAGAAAGGAATGGTGGTTGGAGAAAAGGGTACATGAGGGTAAAATGGGCTTGAGTGCAGCAGACATGGATGGAGTGATGAAAGGTGAGAGGAAGCACTACACATGAAAAGAAAGAAAATGCAGGGAATGTGTGGGTTTGATGAAAGGGGAAAGGAAACACAGGAAGACAGATCAATTGAGAAGGAGCAGAGAAGCATGAATGATTAATGGAGGAGGAATTCATTAGGGGAAAAGGAAGTCGAAAGTAAATGAGTGACAGAAGAGCAATAAAAGGATTCTACTTTTAGGTATGCTCAATCTTATAATGATAATAATTCAAAGTGTAGTTAAATGTCATTTAGGTCATAACATCTTTTTTCTTAAGGATCTAAAATCATTGAAAGCAAAGTTATTGTGGCACTTTGAAACATGGGTGCTTTAGCTGAAGTACATATTATACCTAATCCAAAAAAATATGTCTTTCACCTGGCCCTAAACCCACTTTAAAACCTATTAGGATGTATTGTTCATCCTACCCTCACCCACCAATGAAATTGTTCCATTCGGTGTCCAGGTCGGCCTGATTGGCTAAGCAGCCCTTCATCACGTTAAGGCACAGGGAGTGGCAGGGCCGCAGGGAGGGCATGCCTCGACACAGTGGGCAGTACCACTGACGCATCAGGCCACGCACACACTCTGAGTCTGCAGTCAACTGAAAAAACAAAGCAGTGGGAGTTGTGGCAGAAAGAATTAATAAGAGGGCACAATATTACCATTAGTATTACTGTGTAAGGGAACTTTATATGTTATGTCAGCAGCTCCACAAGCGAACCGCAGTTAGCTTGGAAAACAAGCACTTTCATTCCAGCTTTCTCTGGACAAAGTGCATACTCATTGCCAAGATGTTGGTTTTTTGCTCTCAGGGTTCAAGTTGAAGTTATCCAGATATTTTAATTTGAACAAACTGGTTAGCTACAGGATCTCAACTGTGCCTTTATTTTGAAAAGTGCCAGGCCTATGTCATTAACATTAGAGAAACTCTTCTCTACTGCAGCATCTTTTTGGATTCAGGGCAACAGGAATTATATGTTTAATTTACACAAAAATGACATGATTAAATATATTACTTCATATGAGTATGATGTAGCTCAAGTAAAGTGCTGAAAAAAGCAGATACTGAATAGAATACAACTAGCAATAAGAACCAGTCACCTTTGTTGCTTTGTTAACAATATCCCGACCAGTAGCCAAGCCCTGAGACAGTGCTCTGGCAGCAATGAAAGCCCTGGACACCTGAATGTGAAACCAAAGAGAACAGAATCAGATCATCACAGCTCAATGTGCTCTCTCATTCTTCATAACTGGAAGTACAGCTATACTGGATAGTTATACTGAAGCCATGGGTATTCTCAAAGTGTCCATGTCAGCGCTGTATTGTTTTATCACAAGGCACACACTTGTACGCGTAGTTTGCGGGGCACATCTCCAAATGGCTGCAGCTGTTCGGCGTGTTTGCTGACACACTCCAGGTAATCCTCACTGAACTGATACTGGGGGTTGACGAGTGAGAAGACCCGCTCCACCAGTCTGGACCAGAAGTCTGACAGAACCTCTGTCAGACTTACACTGCCCCCTGTTGACAAAAGAGCAACTATGAGGAACCTGCCAGCATCAGCAAACAATGTCTGTAATCTGAAAAATAAAAAACATTTCTGAAAGACAGCATCTTATTAGGGGGCATTTCAGTGTCAGCAGAGTGGATGTACAGGGCTTTTTTAATCTAAACCACAATATGCTTTTGCACTGTGCTACTATGATGCCCAAAAGGGCAAGGTTAAAGGAGTAGTTCACCCCAAACTAAAAAGCCAGTCATTATCTAGACACTGCCATGTCAGCTGATGCTTTTAAAACAACCAAACACACAGTGAGCTAGGCACAGAGAGCTAACCTGAAGACAAGTAATGAAATAGACAAATAAAGCATATAGCATCCATTAAATTTCTGCTGGAGTATTATAACGCTCAGGATATGTATCCCATGCAGTGCTTCCTGTCCTACGGCTGTAGAACGTGCATGCAATTTTAATGTTTTTAATTTATTTAATTAATGTTAATAATAAGACATTTTAGGTTTTGTTTGCTGCAGTATTTTTCTCATTTCTTACTTTAAATGTGCTTGGGTGCTTATTAAGTCTTTCCACATTTGACAACTGGCAGACATGATTCTGAATATGCGACTCTCCAATCTGTAGTCTACTATACAGCCTCAAATTAGCCGTCCATGCTGTTTGGCAGACAAAGACAGGTTGACTAAGCAGCAACAGCCTGCACAAAGACTCGCCAGCGAGCGGCTGTCATGCCAAAACAGAGCGATCCGGAACAGAAATAGAAACAGTCTGGCGTCCGTGGGATTCCAGGTCTCTTTTTTCTCATTTTTTTTCCCAGTTCTTTTTTTTTCTCCAGTTTGGCATGTCAGTACTCCTTAAAAGACAATCCTGACTCTTTACTGTTGTCCCAGGCTGCTGTGGATTTACCACAACACGGGGACGGACTGATAAAACCAAACTAAACTAGCAGTGCAACAGGGTATCATCACAGCTCTCACTTTGACCAGATCACCAGGTCTCTGCATTTATTAATTCATTGTTGTGCTGATAGTACAGAGCCCAAGTTGCTTCCCTGAATAAATGTCCTCTAAAATTTGCTTGTTAGCATTCATTTTTATTTTGTTGCAAAAAAAATGTTTATTGCATCATACAAATTCAGAGAGTGTCGAATGAGAGTTAATAGAAGGTGGGTTAACTTGGGTTTTAAATACTGTACTCTAACTGCCTAAAATGTCCAAAACTGTCATTCATATTTTGCCTTTATTTGCCATTTCAGATTGGAGACTGACAGAAAATATGGCAAGGGAGTAAGGAAAAAAGGGTCACAGCTGGAAATGTGGACATTGCAATTACACAGCATGTATCTTAGACCACAAAACCACCAGGATGCCCCTAATTTTATTGATTTATGTAGCAAATCCAATCCTAACCGGTACCACTTTGACCATTAGACTATCTAAATACATAAAACATAATTTGAGTTCCTTTTTTTGAAATCTCATCTTCTATTAACATTGTTGGCTGCGGTGAATTAGGTCACTGAACTAACCAGAATAATATCTGCGGAGCTCCACAAACAGCTCCTGGAAGACGTGTGCATTCTGGGTGAAGAGACGGCCGTAGGTCTTGGTAAACATCTGATTCATAGACTTCTCTGACAGGTCTATAAGCTCTCTGAAGAACTCTGCAGGGAGACAAAAAAAAAAGCAGAAGCAGATTACATATCAAACTGTCACCCAACTTCTTTTCTTCTAATATCTTAGCCAGGTTTCTATGTAGGCATTCAGTCACACACCCCACCCCCCCACCCCCTCCCTCTCAGATTAACAGCTCATAGGGACAGTTACATCAGATCATGCACTCTGGTAAATGAGTGTAACAACATGTACTTTATTTAAAATCCATCTTATAGACTCATATTCAGTCTCCCACTCCTTCAGCATTTTTAAATGATTCATCACATGCATTATATAAAAGGATGAGGAGGGAAAAAAGGTCTTAGCAGTCCAGAGCAGGTGGGAGGAGGAAGTGTACATTCAGCTCTGTGCTGTGGCTGCTACAAACCTACAGCTGTACAGACAGAATTTGAGACAATATGGATGAAATTAGTCATTAAAACTCTCCTACACTGACAATTGTTTAAAGGGCCCCTCCACCAATTTTACACATGAAGGGGAGTTTACTGGCCATGCATAGTCCTACTGTGAAATCCTGTGAAAACTGTCTCCTATAGCTCTGAATCAAGCTTTTTAAAGTCAAAAAAATAACGCTGATGATGTCATAGTGATGTCATCAGGGTTATCTCAGCTTCGAGACTACAAGTTTTTGACAAAGCCTGTGATAAAAACTGGGAGGTGTGGAGTTTAAGAAATGTAGGCAGGAAGGGTGCAAATAAAGACAGCATTACGTTGCATTATGGGAAATGCAGGATGCAGTGCTTCTGGAACTTAAGGGACCAATGTCAGGATATCTCATCCTCTGTTGCTTCAATTGTAACCCTAATTTTTATTATCTATCTCCTGTGAGTCCCCACACTTTATGAAACTGCAATAGCTGTCGCAGTCTGGAATATTCCTTTAATATCAGCAGTTCTCATGCATTGATTAAACATGGATATGAATCATACTAGGATCTTTGCAATATGTATGCAGTGCAGCGCTTTTAGCTGCCAAAGTCAATTTTGTGGCACAGATATCTGACCATCTGAGAGGAACTGTGCAGTACGAGATCTTAAATAAGTTTTTAATCAGCTGTCACTCATTGCTGCAAACTTGGTAGATAGAGGAGTGTGAGATGAAGACAAGCTCGGCGCAGTTTTTTTTTTCCATCAAATGTACCCACTGTGGCTGCAAAAAGAGGAAGTATTTTTTAACCAATTTCAAACCAGGTAATGATCCCATTAAATATAATAACTGTACAAGCTTCTGAGTGGGCCTCTCACCATCAAATCTGCGGTGTCTCTGGGTGAAGGTGGTCAGAAGGAACTGGCTGTTGTCTTCAACGGCTCTGAGGAAGTCCCTATCACTCTGAAGCGCCAGCGTCTCCTCCATCTGACTGGAGCAGCAGGTGTAGTCCTGAGGACAGAGCCGCAGGTGCTCACCTGGAAAATAAAACCAGGCCAGCAGAGAAAGAAAGGTTAGGAACGATCACACACTCAGAAACTTATGTGGATACATTTGATTATTTTGGTTTAATCATAACATAATGTTTTTGCTTTGAATCTGCAAAAAAACAAACACTTTGGGCTGCATCTTTACATTTAAAAGTGCTATATGGCTACAAATAAAGTCATTATTAATAGCTCAACAAAAACCAAGAGCTACTCTCAATAACGTCAGTGGGTCTATTCCCAGATCAAAACAGATGTTTTTAGTGAAAGAGTCAATTCCTCCACTTATCAGTCTGTTTTGTTACTATAGGGAAATCTTATCAAAGATAAGCTTTTGATGAAAAATTGTAATTTCCCTGCATGAATTATTCAGCTTCAATCTGTCTTTCTTTGTCCGCTCAGGTTGGGTCTTTGATATGTCAGAGGTAATGATATGCAAATGACAACCAGGAGGGAAAAATAACATACAGCATTCAAAACGTGGTGCAGGTTTGAATTCTTTGTCTCTATAATTTTACATCCACCATGAATATTACTACAATTAATGCAGTTGAAAGTCTCAGTCCCAACTCCACCCTCGCTGATGTTCCTCACTGTCTCTTTTGTTCTCTCTGTGTGTCTCACTATTAGCCCTCTCTCATCCCTCTATTTCCATTTCTAAACTGCCTCGCTTCATCCTTTGCTCTCCCAGCCATCTGCTCCCCTGGCCCACGGGACAGTGAGCCAAGACTCAGGCAGTGATAGCCCAACACACACACACACACACACACACACACAAAATCAATCAATATTGCAGTTTTTTCAGTCACTCGCACACACACAGCAGAATTACCTCAAAGTAAATCCTCTGAATTAACATACATTTCACTCAGAAATATTACTCTTTATATTCAAAGCTCCAGGTCTGTCTGCGGGTAGCCACACACACACACACACACACACACACACACACACACACACACACACACACACACACACAATCATTCCCTTTAACATACTAATCCTCCAAGAAGTAGGTTACATCTTCAGCCACTCAAGTGGCTCCATCATTTGCTCACATGGTCAGACATTCATATTTTAACAAACCGCCTACAATCTACTTCAACTCTCTCCTCATCTCCTCTATCCCACCCCCTCACCAAAACTTCCAAATATCAAAAATCCAACTGTTTGTAATCCACATTATATCTTTTCATTCAGCAGATAAGATTATCACCAATGAACAGAGCCTATGGGTATATGCAGGGATTTAACAGTGGGCCAGTAGGCAAAGACTAATTAGGGCGAGGTTCTTTGTTGCACCGGTGTTGGCAATTTGCTCATCCCCTTAATCATCCTATTTAAACAGCACAGAGGGGAGGAGGGGGCGGGTGTAATTTGTTTTAAACCACCATGCATCGTTTCTCTTGAGGAAAACTCACCATGATATTCCTACAGGGTGTTTCTGGTGCTTATTAGTGAGTTTTGAGCCACCCTGTACTTTCTTTATATCACTTTGTTATAGTGATTTGTAGTGTGTCTGGGATATTTTTCTGCTAAAATATTGCTATAATATTCCCATAATGATTTGAGGAGTATTTCTATTACCGGCCAGAAAATTTATGGTGACCTTAGTGGGCATAATGGTAATTTAATCCGTGTCCATGAGACAAAGTAGAGCATGCTGACGCGCCTACATCTCTGCTGCGACATGCATCTTACATTTTATTGTAAACTTGACTTAAACAAATATTTCTTTGGGAGAGTGAGTCCCAAAAACGACCTGATTGTGTAAATTGTCCCCACCGGAGGCTAGGTGCAGAGTCTTACCGGAGATCTGAGTCAGCGGAGCGATGTCTGTGCCGTACCCCTTCTCCGCGTACACCTGCCGGGTGTCGGCGCAGCTCCTCCCAGCAGAAGCCACTGGGCTCCGGATCCCTGACAGAGCAGCGACCGTGCAGAGCAGCACCAGCAGCGGGTACCTGGGGAAAGATAGCCGGGTATCCATCCTCACCGCAGGTCTCAGAAACATACACCAATGGAGGGGATGGGTTTATATAGTCTACAAACAGGATGCAGCAGCTTATAAATGATTGAATGAATGAATGAATGACTGGCCGGTTTGGATGAACGGAAAAGTAAAAAGAGTAGTGTCCCAAATCGTCAGTCTTTAGAAACAGCCATAGTTTTCCCGATAAGTGCAATGAACCGACGCATCCGGACCGGGTTTTTACATCACACACACGTTTCCATCGACTGTGTCCAGTTAATTTGTCCTTCCTGGGAGATCCGCTGATGTACGTAAGTGTAAAGGGAGTGTGAGTGGGGCACTCCCGTTCCTCAGCATCTTCTAACAAACTCCGTCAAGTCCACGGGAGTTAGCTGGGAAATACCGGAAAGGTGGCTCATTTCAAAATAAAAGCAGAGGCATGTTTATTTGCATAGCCTTGTTCCAACAAGGCAAGCCAAAGCCTTTTCTGAGAGTGTAAAAATTCAAAAGGCAATATTAAAAAATAATAATACATGTACTCAATTAGAAGTTTATACACCAATTATACAGTGCAGTGTGTTCCAAATTGGGTTTTTGTCTGCATTTTAGAAGAGCAGAATTTATGGTTAGAGACAGACATTTCCACCATATAGTAAATAAGGTTCAAGGTAACCCCTAGTAATGTATTCAAGATGAGCAACTTTGTAGTTAGTTTCATTGTCACACAGGAAATATAGAAAGGAAAGATTTATTTATATAATTCTGGACTAATCCCATTGAGGGATTAATGTGTTATGCCCCTGCGCATGGATGGATTACTGTACAGCCTGCTGGGCACAGGCCCAGGGGGTCCCAGGGTATAGAAGGGCCTCTGCTTGAAGGGACTTTATATTTCTTGTTGGCAAATCAATCAAATGACCACAAACAGACTACGATAAGACACAAAAATGACTACAAAGACCCAAAACGACTACAAAGGGATGAACAACAACCCCAAAGAGATTCAAAACGACTTGAGGTACTACTATAGAGTGACTCAAAATGACAGCAAGGAGAGAAAAATTGCCATTGCTTCAGTATTTGTCGTCGTTATGTAATCTCTTTCAGTCCGGATCTCTTGTTCCTTCGTAGCAAGGTATGGGGGCCTTTTACTGTGCCCATGCATCCACTGCTAGTAAGCATTGCAAGGGCAATAAATATTTTATTTTGAAGTATCGGACCAGAAGTTGTATGTTTCACCCTGGCTTGTTTGACTCCGGCCATAGCCCATCAAATACAGAACAATGGACCGTGCGGAGGACCAACAGAGGAGAGAGGGGTGAGGAGCCTGCGGTGACGGGGCGAGGAGCAGCTGAGCCAACCACCTCAGGGTCCTAAAAACTGGACAGACACAGACAGACACAGATCAGACAGACACAGATCAGACAGACTGAAAGAGCACACACGGATACAAAACTATATATATTTATGACATGAAATATATTATGACATAAAATGTAGAATTTTATAGAAGAAATATCCATACGGAGAGTCGGGCAAATAAATATTTTACAGTTGTATTCCTATACTATTCAGGAGTAGTTCAATTGGAAAAGAGTGAATGAAGAGTGTATTATGATTGACCAATGATAATTAAGTGACCCTCTGAAAGGACCAATCACCTTCTGAGCTGAAGAGGCGCTGGCCAATCAGCATCCAGAATCACTTGACATACTTTTCCGCGCCCTTGTGTCTGACAGAAATGACAAGACAAAAAAAATCACGATAAATCAGCGTCCCAAGAAAGGAACATACTATTTTGTACTATCAGGTGGTAAAATTGTGTAATAATTTTGCGGATAATGGTTATTGAATAATTTAGTTTTAGTAGTTAGCTGGATACGGTAAAATGTCTTCTGTTCTAGGGATCCTCTGTACGAGTATTGTCCGATCCATTATCGGAAAAGATTTATTTAACGAAGATTTGGTCCCATTTTTGAAAAGATATGTCTGTAAAAATGTCTGTTGGTCGGACTTATTATTTAGATCACTGTTAGTCGACCAAGTCCGATAATCGACGTTTGAAATACTGTAAATGAGGTTGAATACGTAGCTAGCTAGCTAGTTTTATCAAAGGTGTTAGCTAGTTTTGCTCTTGTAGCTAACTAAGTTTTTGTCCTCCTTCACCTGAAACGTGTCAGCAAAGACCAGCTAACCAGCAGTAGCACGCCGTCCCTGGAGCCTCCTTCACCCAAAATGGCCGCTGGAGACTATGTTTTGGACAGGTAAAGTTAATCAAACCCAAAGTTAATCCTACTCAGCCATCTGAATGTTTCATCTTAACTCCACAGACTCGTATCACAAAGTAAAACGTTCATGCACAGTTGTTGAACAGAGTTGATATGTAATATATGAAGTATGGCATCTATCAGTAGCACATAAGTGATTTAAAATTGTGTCCACAAATGAACAGAACCTAAACAATTTGTTATTCTCTTAAAAGAAAAGGAGATGTCAAAGATGGCACATTTTGCAAAGCATTTGCAACATGTATGCATCTATAGCAGCCAAAACTGCACAGCAAAAAGTAATAAATGATACCCCATGTGCAACAACTGAATGTTTGAATGATTTTTTGATGCTAGGCTTTCTATTGATTCCTTTCTTTTCTATTAGTCTTGAGGAGTTGGATGATTTCTCAGACTCTGGCAGTGATTATGAGGCCACAATAAAACCCACTAAGCGAAGGAAACCGGTAGCTCCTGGACCTCAGGTGAATTATCTTATTTACTTTCACTAGTTCCTGCTTATTTAGATGCTACTCACATTACACACACTTTACATTGATCACCAGTAAGTAGATCAGAGAGTAGCTTATGATTTTGTCAAAGTATAATTTTTTATGGTATTGAAACAATCTGCATCATTGTCAAACATCTCTCAGTTCTTGTAAATGATCAAAAAGTCTTAACTGAAGTCATGCAACACTGAGATCGCTGTTTGATTCAAGCCTGCACCATATCTTGCCACACCTACCACTAATTCAGTTGACCACATCAATTCACTTTAAATCCCCTGCTGAGCTGCTCTTCCATCTCTCTTTCATCTCAAGCCACCCAAGAGACCCAGGCGTAAAGCTGCATTGAGGGCGACATCCAGCCCCAGCAGTAGCCCCATCCCCACTCCTCTAAACCCCTCCCTGCAGCAGCAGCACTCCCGGGGGACATCCAGGCAGGTCTCTCACAGACCTGTGAGTAGAGTGAATGAGGGGAACCAGGGTATCAGTGCAGAGGATATCTATGATGCAGTTCGCTCTGGAAAGAGTGCTATGGTGGTAAGCAAACACTCAGCTGAAGAACATGGAAGGAAGGGGGAATGGTTTGCAGAGATAAACACATGAAGGGAGGGAGGTGCCGAAGGAGGTATGTGTGATGAAAAGAGAAACAGCCCTCTAAGAGCTTACCATGAGACAGATAATCATGTGCTGTCAGTGGCTGACTGATGTGACCCTACAGAATTGCCTTTGATACGCAAAGAGGAAGGAGTAGTGTAGTCAATGATTGACAGCACACGTCCATCCCAACTATTGTTGTCCTATACCCAGTCTCCTCTGGGTAAAGACTAGAAAAGAGGGACCATATAACAATAGAAAGACAAAAAAAAGTGTGGTGATCAGTAATAAAAAAGAGTCTGTCACTACAGAATAGAACAGCAACACAATGCAGGTGGTGATTCTAGGTGAAGGCCCACTCATACAGCACATTCGGCAAACCTAGTAAATAGCAGTTTAAGAAATTCAATAGCATCACGAAGGTTTCTCAGTTTTTGGCTAAATTTTACTCCTTTTTTTTACATTGCATTTACTGCATTTCAAATGTACACTATTATTAATACAACAGATGCTCTGAAGGAGTGTCTTTGTATGTATAATCATGCTACGGTTGACAAAAATGATTATGCAAAGGAGTTGGTGAATAAAACTGGAAGGCCAGAAATATAAGGGGAAGAAAAAGATGGGGCATGCACATGCACATATGTTACAAAGTAAAACACAAAAGACCAGTGGTTGGAAGAAAGGTTAAAGCTGAACTCGATAATGTTATTCAAACGATATATTATTATCATATCCATCTGCTCTTTGATCTGAGTGCAGCATTCTGATTGGTTGCTGTCTCTATGTCAATCTTAAGGCAGTGGTGGACGAATGGCTGGACAGCTACAAGCAAAACCGAGAGGTGGGGCTGCTGGTGCTCATCAACTTCATTGTCCGGGCCTGCGGATGCAAAGGTCAGAGGTCAAGAGGGAGGCCAGGAGATGAGAGGTGGGGGGTGTGGGTCAAAGTTGAACAGATTATCTTTTCAATTTCAGCTCAGGCAATGATCAGCAGTCTGCTATTGATCTCCTGCTATGCTAACGATGCAGTGTGTAAGGGCTGTGCTAATCCTCTGTCCACTGACAACACATTATATCAATATTTGTGAGGGTGCAGTGAAAATGAGAAGAAATCATATCATGTAATTAAACTTTTTAAGAACCAGCATTATTGTATCATTATTCTTATCTTAGTCCACTTTAATTCCTAATGTGGAACATTGTGTTAACCTTTTATTCTTTTGTGCAGGTGTGGTTAGTAGAGAGATGTTTGACAGCATGCAGAATGCTGAGATCATCAGCACACTAACTAAGGAGTTCAGTGAGGTGAGACAAGAAAAACACTTGTGCAGATATAGTTTATGTTTGTTTAGATAAATCCTAAAAAATGAATATTATTATTATTATTAATATTATTATTATTATAGATCAGCAATTGCATTTAGGGTTAGTCATCCCTTCTGTCTACTAATAATCCTGCTGGAGTTAGTTGAGAAAGTCGAATGACCTCCATATCCCAGGAGATTATCATCTAAAGGATGGAGTACAGTGTGATGGAACACCCTAATTAATCTCTTAATACTGATAAATGGACACATTAATGAGTTAATCACTTTGTTTCACTGCTGACATAATCGTCATTAGCAGAGCAAACCACAGGCTTCCGCCTCAAATAAATATACTAAGCACAGTGTACGATGTTTCCTCCATTTCTTTTGTTACCTGTCTTCCTCCAGGATTCAGTGAACTACCCTCTGTCCACTTCAGGCCCCCAGCAGAAGCGTTTCAAAGCCGGCCTGTGCGAGTTTGCTCAGGTTCTGGTGCACTCCTCTCAGAATAGCCTCATTTATGATGAATACCTCTTCCCCTCCCTGCTGGCCCTGCTCACTGGCCTGTCTGACTCCCAGGTCCGAGCCTTCAGACACACCAGCACCCTCTTCGGTAAGCATATTGGTACAATACAGGTGTCTAAAACAGAAAAGTATTCTGATTTCACAGGGGAGCTTTGAGGCTACACTCTTCGATTGGTAGTTTTCACTTTTGTATATTAGTCACTGAAGTCACTCGCTTTAGTTTGAAAACCTGCAATCCGTGCCTGTGATACCAGAGGTTTTAGCTTCTCCGGGCGGCAGAACAAATTGCTCCTTTCAGCTGACATCTGTTTTAAGTTCTTTTGTTTTTCCAGAATATACTCATCCTATACAGCTTGCTTTTGTTGTTTCTCACTGTATTCTTTTGGAGCCCCTGCTTAACCATGTAATTAGTTCCTTTCTTACGACCAAATCACCAAATAAAATTCAACAGCTTATCCATATTATGATTAGTACTGTACTTTATTGTCAAGGATTTACTTTCTGTACTGCTGTTAAAAAGGCTTCAGTCACCAGTTGAGGATTTTTATGGCACATAGTTTATAACCTGCTCCATAAACACGGACTGTGAATTTACCTATTGAGTGCTACATACTTCTAAATTAAAACTGTAAAATCTGTTGAAAAAATGAATACCATGAAGTGAAAACTGGCATGTTAAAGAGGAAGCCAGGGTTTGGCTTTAGCCAAAAGGGCAGGAGATGAAGGGTTTTCTTGTTTGTTTGTTTTTTAATGATTCATTCAGTTTTTTTTTTTTTTCTTCAATAACTCCATGCCAGTGAAACCTCCCAGACTGACCTTGTTAACCTCTATTTTCTTTTTTTATTTAGCCATGAAGCTGATGACTGGGGTGGTGGAAGTAGCTGTGCTAGTGTCTGTTCAGCTGCAGACCACCCAGCGGCAATACAACACTGAGAGCAGCAAGAGGGCACATGACAGAGCCTCTGACAGACTGGAGGAGCTGCAGGCCACCATCAGTGAGGTAACACGTATACACATACACACACACACACACACACACACACACACACACACACAAACGCTGGCATGAGTGGAGACACAGTCACTCTTACATAAACATGCAGGTCAGGACATTAAAGTGACATTGACCTTATGAGGAAAACCTTGGAAGTTTGTTTTAGGATACAAAGGACACAAAGGACAATGAGAGGACCAATGTTTTCTCAATTGTTAACAGTGATCAAACTGAAATATACATATATAAGATATGTTTTGCCTGAAACCCCTTTAAACAGTTGCAAATAGGTACTTGGCAACGTGCTTGTTAGAAACAGTTTTTTTATTAGCTGTGTGGTTTGAAATTCCTCCCCCTACTTGTCATGCACATATTCGGAGATATGAAGACAGGAGCCTTTATATCAGGGACAACAGATAATGCATGCTTTAAGTGTCATTATTAAAACTGATAAAGTAGCATTAGGAGTAGAACAAAGGATACATTTGTATGATTTTAGTCACTATAAAATCTGGAAAAAGTTTGACATGAGGAACATTTTATGCTGTGATGATTGCCTCAGCTGGAACACACACTGTAAAAAAAACGGATGAAACATGTGGACAGGAGCCCGGGTGACTTGGCTACTGATTTATTCACAATCCTGGTTGTATATGTCTATATGCATTTGTTTCGCATGTATGTGTTCTAGCTGTGGGAGAAAAGAGAGGAGCTTTCCTCCATGATGAACAGTAGCTTCCGTGGTGTGTTTGTGCACCGTTACCGGGATCGGCTGCCTGAGATCCGGGTGGCATGTATTGAGGAGCTTGGCATGTGGCTGAAAACGGACCCTGAAGACTTCCTGAATGATGGATGTCTCAAATACCTGGGCTGGACCCTGCATGATAAGGTTGAACACACACAGGACAAGACAATTGAAACTACATTACAAAATAAAGTGTTATTAGAAGTGTAATGTCTTTCATTTATTTCCTGATTTCCCATGACCGGCAACAAAACGTAACATAGCAGTAGCACCTTTCTGTCTGCAGCTCTCTTCAGGCCAGCAGTGAAAACAACAGTGACAAGGACTGCAGTGCATGGGGAATTGGGCAGTACAGACTGAGCCACTTCTTATTTTATTTTCATTCGTAACAGGCTTTGACAGCCCCTCATACCAGACACAACTGTAGACCAGCTGCGCACAGACACAAGAAGGATCACATACACACTTGCACAAAGAGAAGTGTTCACTGTGAACAGACTTGGGAATTAGTCTGTATGCAGGTTAGAGAAAGTGTGTTACTGTACTCTTCTTTTTTTCCCTTCCCTTAGCAAAGTCCAGTGCGTATGCAGTGTGTGCGTGCCCTGCAGGGTCTGTACCAGGAGAAGGAATTCATTGGCCGCCTGGAGCTTTTCACCAGCAGATTTAAAGTGAGGCATCCCTCTGGATTGGGCTCACACCTCATTTAATTCCTCTTTTCTCCCTCTTTTTTTCCCCAATGTCTGTCTGCCTCAGCATCTCTCTTTAATCTATTGTTTCAGCTTATTGTATTGTTTTTGTTTTGTTGCCTGCCTATGTCTCCCTTCCCAGTATTTTGTACCCCCTCCCCTTATTTCCTTTCCTTTTTTTTTTTTCCCTGCCATTCCTGTTTTGATGGTCTGGTCTATTCCTTTGTCTGGGTTTGTTAATTGCTGCTGGTTACTGATGGTTAATAAGCTCTTCTCAAACACATAAAAACCCTCCTAAGCCGCATGTGCTGCAGCAGATAAATGGTTTTCATGCCACGGCTTTGTGTCTAATCATTGGGTTTGTGCGCGTGCATGTGTGTCTGTGGGTGTGGGTACATTGATGCATGTCTGTGAATGTCCTATTTATGCCTGTTTATTTGCTTGCATGATTGTGCATTTGTCTGTGTGTGTGTTTAGGAGAGGATGCTCAGCATGGTGCTGGACAAGGAGGCAGACGTGGCAGTGGAAGTGGTCAATCTGTTGCTGCTGATCCAACAGTGAGGGGTTTTTCTGTCTCTGGTGGCTTCTCCGTGCCGCTATTTCCAACATACAGTGCAGGCATTTCATTTTAGGAGATCAAGACATGCCAAAGATAGTAAATTTTACTAATACAATTTCAAGCGCCTTTTCATCTTTTCTGCATAGATATTTTTAAGTTTTACTTACAAAAAAGATATATTCAGTTGCAGTTTAGAGCATTAGTTATGATGCCAACTAAATCTTTTTGCTGAATTCAGTTAGTCTTTGCACCATATATACCATACTTCATATGGGTAGTGTTGGTTTAAAGGTTTGAAGCTTTTTTTTTTTCAAATCCCTGAATGAGAAACTGTTCAAGATGCCTGAGTAAAACATTTCAAGTGAAGCAAATATATCCTGGTTGTTCACATTTGTGCTCCGCAACAATAATCCAGCTTCTCAACAAGAGATGTGAAATTGTTACTAACTGTGATAACACTTTTTGTTGTAATTGTTTATGATTCACAACATGAGTCGTGAGCTCTCACGTTGGCCAACACCTCACACAACTGACTCAAGTCACATGTTAATTAGATGTTTTTAAGATTGATGAACAAGAGAGATGACAAAGTGGTAATGAAATTCAAGATCTGGAACTGCTGGTTATTAAAGGTCTGTTTAATTATGTGGAAAAAATATTGTTTAAAAATCCTATCGTGCAAGAAAATTTCAGTTAAAAATCAAAACAAATCACTTAACAAGAATAAGTCCAGTTCTTGATGACAAAGAGATTTTCCACATTTTATTTTTAATGTGACACTAATTGACCTGTATGTGTTTGTATTTGTTCACAATGCAGGAAGACAGAGGAAGGCCTGGGTGAAGATGAGTGCAGCCACATCTATCCTCTGGTATACGCGGCACACCGAGGCCTGGCATCTGCAGCCGGCGTCTTCTTCTACAACAAGTACACGTTCATCCTTCCTTTCCCCACATTGTCAGACTAATGTGCAGACTGGTAATGTTTTTCTTTCAGGGTGTTTTTTGTGTGTGACTCATTCTGTATTTGACAACCTTTTTCTAGTGCGGTTTGTGGTGTGATTACGTTATTTTATTGCCACCTGCATGTGGAATCAGTCTTTCTCGTCATCTGCAGTTACTCATTTCTATATTTCTGGTTGATTTATTTTGAAGATTATTGTTTTTTTGTGTGTGTGTGTGTCAGGCTGAAAAGTATGATTGCCAGTGACAGCCAGGAGAATGAAATAAGTGGCAATGCAGCCTTCTTTCAAATCCTCATCTCCTTCTACATCCAGAGTGAGGTAGAAGGACATTTCCTACTCTCTCTCTCTCTCCCCCTTTGTTTGAAAGTAGAATAATTTGACAATGTGATAAAATGCGCATATAGATAATCTGCTCCAACTCCTTTAGTTCAGTCTTTTGTTTTATATTTTGCCTGAAACTAAAATTGAATAATGGTTGAATATATACAGAAGTGAGATGTTTTTCTGGCAGTGTGATTTTAAGAAGCACAAACAGATTGACCAACAAAGCTAAAATAGTGGGATCCAAAGTAAATTCCCACCAATGTTTCCTACAGGACATTTGCAGTTATGTTTTCATGATGAAGTGTAGACTAATAATAAAAAATATTTATACTCCTCAAAAGATCTTATTTTCACAACAGCAACAGCAAAACATCCAATTACATTTTAAATTCTGAATGATGGAGTATAGTTCAGTAACGCACCGGTGCTGTACACCTGAGGTAAAAGAACTCATTCACTCTCAACAGTTTCATGAGCATGGGGCGTACCTGGTGGACAGTCTGTGGGATGTGGCGGGGTCCGAGCTGAGAGACTGGGAGACTATGACGGCGCTCTTGCTACAGGAGGCTGGTGAGAGGAATGAAATGAGACTGTGTAGACACGATAAGCAGTCTGAGCAACACTCACCGCTGGGTATGGACTCATGGAGTCAGTGCAGACAGCCCAGCTTAACTAAAAGATAAATCTCATGTATCATCACAGTGAAAATAAAAACATCAAGTTTGCTCCGTCTTCCAACTTGTGCTGCTCCGTCTCTGTTCCCTGCTCTGTGTTGTCTCAAACATCACCCACTCAGTTCTGCTCCTGTCTCTGCGTCTCTGTTGTCAGGTCTGGTGTACGAGGAGGAGGGGGTTCTCATAGACCTGATGATGTGTGCCATCAGACAGGCAGCACAGGCAACCCCACCTGTTGGGAGAACTCAGGGCAAGAAGGTGATGACACACATAGACACACATAATTCTCTGTAGTTTTATGGTTTATGGCACGGTGGAGCTTGGGGGCGAGAGAAATATCATTCTTTGTTTTTACCTCTCTACTCACCTATCATACAAAAAGACATATTTCTAAAGCTACAATATGAACCTTTCTAGTCTGGTTTATTTGTCTGAATATGTGTTTCCACTGACTAATACTTGATTTCCTCAGTCTCGGGTTAGATCACATTTTAAGATGGATGGTTAATTACAGTGAATGACGAGTGCTGGGCATGAAATGTTGCACGTTGTTTGAAAGAGTGTTATTTTAGTACAGTGAACATATTAATTTCATTTCTGGTCATTTACATGGGAATATTTAGAACAACAAAGTATATCAATATGGATGCCCAACAGCATCTAATAACACAGTTTACTGACCTCTTATATGGTTTCCTGAAAATATCCAACCATGTAATTCATAAACATTTCAGGTTTTCCGGTGCAGTGGTGGTATTTGTCCCGTCTGTGGTCATGTAACTTACACATGTGAAACATAGTGGACGCACTTACAATATGTGCCTTTTTTCGTCTGCGCACATGTGCATGTAAATGTCGTGACTGATTGCCTGTTCCCGCTCACTGAATGTAAATGTGTGATTAGATCTTGAGTATGAAGGATAAGAAGATGCAGGAACAAGACAAGAGACGCATCACTACTCACTTCATCCCTTTACTGCCACAGCTACTGACCAAGGTACACAACCCACAGTTCACTTAACATACTTGATACTGCAGGTTGTTTAATCCAGTACGTTATATACACAAAGGGTTAAAAGTGCTTGGCAGTTATTTTAAGTGCCCACCTTAGTTTCTACACTAAAGAGTAATTCTGTATTAATGTCATTGTATATTAGAGGTCACATGACTATATCAAATACCTTTGATTTGTTTTTGTTTTTTATATTTTGAAATACTGAGTTTGTGCTATATGCTGACCTGCAGTACTCAGCAGATGCAGGGAAGGTGAGCCTCCTTCTCAAAGCTCCCCTCTACTTCGACCTGGAGATGTACAGCAGCGCTCAGTGGCTGGAGAAGGTAGGAGGACTGGAAATGTGGAAAGGCAATAGAATTTCCCTAAATAAATGATTGAAAGTCCTTCTTTTTTCATACTGCGATCCTATACACACTTTAATATGCTGTCTTTCTAAAGTATATTGCTGAGATGGTAGTCTAATACGTCAAGGGAAAAAATGAGAACAGAGGGGAAAAAATAGAAGGAACTGAGCCGCTGGCGCTCAGACATTTTTTAATGATTTCTGTCCTATTTAGGGTTTCAGAGTTAATCTGGTCTGATGACTTGCATTGTCATATTAATAACACAAAGGAACAGTAAATGACAAATGGTTATTTTAAACTAATTATTAGAGGAAATAAACAAATAAAACAAATCGGAACAAAAACTAACCTGCTGGTCGGGGACCATGGGAATTTTCAGTTAATGTCGCAGATTGGTGATGGGGTGGGCACACAATGGACAACAGCAGGCGTGTAAATAAGATAAAGTAGATAGACACTGTATTCTGTTGTAAAAGGAAATTCATCACCACAAGAGATTTTTGGACACAAAATAAGCGAGCCGGTGGTGTCTAAGTGCTCAGTGGGTACGAATTACTGCAGTGAAGTGGAGCAACAGTGAAAATTTGTTGCATGTCCAATTTCATTGCAACACAAAAGTTTACACCCACATAGACTCTCACCAATCTCGTCTGCACTTCTGAGGATGAGTATGAGGAGCCCAGCTGTGAAGGTACTTGTCTTCAGAATTTAATTAAAATACTCAAATTATCCTGTGGTTGCTGGCTGCTTCATGAGTGAGTTAGAAAAACCAGTAAACTAAATAAAATTGTCCCAAGCAATGCATATTCTACTTTTTGGTGTCCTCTGTTTCCTACATCTTCCCCTGTCCACTCTCCCCTCTGCTCTTTCAGCATCTGGACCTGCTGCTGTCCCGGGTATGTGGCATTGTGGAGAAGCACACCGAGGTCACTGTGTTGGAGGCTTGCTCCCACCTGGCCTGCACTCTGTGTTCTGACTCTTACACCTTCTCCTCCCGCGCACACCTGGTGTTCAGCCAGCTGTTGGACAGCCTGACCGAGTGCTTCAGCACATACTTAAGTGACGTGCTCCAGGTGGGTGACTGTGTCAGTGAAGTTTTCATACAGGCAAATATGGCATGTATTAAAATGCATACACACATGCTCGTACAGAGTTGGCAGCTGTAGAAGTAACAGTTCATGCATCCCTCCTGTTTTAGCAATATGAAGTGTCCTTTCTGTGATGTTGCTCAGTTGAGCAGGAAAAAATGTATTCACAACCAGCCCGATATTTAATGACAGCATATCTTTTTCTAATGGATTTGTTGGTTTTTATTCAACATGTTGTTTCTGTTGTAAAACAAACAAACAAAAAATGTAAAGCATCTGTTCTCTCAAGAGTTTGTGTTTGTGTAACTAGGGGATTGCGGATGAGAATGACACATACTGTGCAGCCACTGCCTTGAAAAGGATTGCTGCTTTGAGCAGGTAGGTGTGCATTCTTACAATACACATGGTAGTTGTACAAGCTATCCTATATATTTTTATACAGACGAATTGTGTGTTGTCTGTGTGTCTTGTGTGTTCTTGTTGTCCAGTGCTAAAGACCTGACAGGCTGGAAGCTGTTCGACTCCTGTCTTGAACTGCTGAAGAGCAGGATGGAGTCCAGAGAGCTCGACAAGGAGGTTTATGATGATCGCTGATGTTTGAGTGGTGCATTGTGATAATAGAGGCCTTAGCTTCAGGTGGTTCAGACCAAAGATTTTCTATGATAATCAAGAAAAACAAGAATGTAAGATATGCTTCATGAAGCTGAAAATTGATTGTGGAATCATGTAAATTGCATTAAATGACCACTGGATTTTGATTCGTGCCACCTGAATTTTGCTCAGAGCATTTGAGTTCGGGCTAAACAAGGAGTTTGATGAATTTAGTCAAATGAAGTTCTGACATTTGCTTCTTATCCTATAGAGGCCTTTTTCAGCTTGGCATATTTAATGAGTTTTATGTAGATAGGAATCAGCTTGGAAGAGCTGAATTAAAATATTTTTGCTGATTGCACTGAAATTTCTACAAAATTGATTTTTAAAAACTTTTTTTTATCGTACTTTTTTATAATTTCAGCTGATGGTGTCGGCTCTGAAGTGTGCAGCCCTTCACCTGATGTGGGCCAAAGTGAATGCGGTGAACTCCAAACCAAACGAGGTGCGCCGCTGACATCATAAAAGACCACAAAAGTTTTATCTCCATTTGATGTTTTGAACAAGTTTGACCTTCTCTCAGTCTTTCACACACTAACACCCTGCCTACCTGCATGACATGGGCCAACCGACATGAGTAATACTTTCATGATTGCTGTCACACCACAGCCAACTCGTGGCGACCATGTTGGTGGCCTTCCTGTGTGTTTGTGGAGCTGTTCTCGTCTGTGTTGTTCAACAATACACCAGCTGCGCAGACAGCAGGCAATTAACACAACAATCTGTTAGTGTGCATCCAAACCCGCAACGACACTCAGATATGTATTTCCTGCTGGTTCACACTTTTCTTACTGTTTCTCTTCATATATTTGTCGTGTCTCATTCTATCTTTCTTCATTTTAATCCTTCTTCACTCGTTCAATCCTTTGTTCTTGTTTTGAGCTCATTTTCACTTTTTCTGCAGTTTTTCTCTCACTCTGTTTCACACACACTGATCATGTCATTGTTACTCATGAAACCATTTGTGTGTTTTTTTACATGCATACAAATCTCTTGCTTATGTTGTTTGCCTTCCTTGTCTTGTCTTCATGTTTTGTAGCGTTGCTGAAATTGACGAGTTTGTCGTGTGTGAAATACTCACGTAAAGATGCATCCACATGTAATTTAGGATAATAAGGGCAAAGTAATGGTGGGGAATTTTATCAATAGACTATAATTTTTTCTATGCTTTGACAGCAGGTTGCAATGTGTAGTTACCAGGAAGAGAGTCATTTGATTGGATACATCAGATTTCATCTTCAGCTCTTTAAGGCATCACATGACAAGTGTGTCATCAAGATTTAAGGATCCCTAATGTCACCATGGACCCTGCCCTTACACTAACTCCATACTTCAACCTAATAAACTGATTAGTGGTGGAAGTTGTAGTTCATGGGGTTAACTATTGTTTGTGTGTTTGTAAAGAGCTGAATTTAAATTTATATTGCTCATTGAATAAAATTAACTTTACACTGCACCTCATTCCAATCCTACACACATAAAATCTACACATTGATAAGATGATAATATATCTCTGTACCTCCGTCACCTTCTGTTCCAGGCTGAACTGAAGCGTCTGAAGAAGGAGGTGCGTTCGTTCTGCAGAGTCTGTCAGACATGTCTGTCTCTGAACCAGACTGAGATCAGAGATCAGGTAAGAGCTTAGTTACAGTGATAACACTTCACTTACAGTCCCCATATTTAGTGTTTGTAAACAGTATACAAAGATTTGATAAAGGGTTTACTTTACTATTTTGTCATTCATTATGTGTTCATAAAGAAGGCTCTACCCACAGGAGCACTTCATTATAGTTGCTGAGAAATATTGTAATAATCACTTAGATCTACCTGCAACTACATTTACATGTGTTATAAACCATTTAGGAAATGTTTATATACTGCTTATAAATGTTAATTAGGGGGACTCGGGGTAAAGTGTTACCTTACAATTAGCATTGCCCCACATATGAACTAGCAGTGCAGCAATATTATGTTGAAATGAGACCATAGACAAATATTTAAATCTCTATATTAAAAAAGCGTTGGTGAAGTTGTCCCTGTGTGATCCTTTGACAAGGAACGGGCTGATCAGACAAACTGACATCATGGTCATTATATTGGAGTGGTTAAGATCTGAATTTTGATATTGAGAGGCAGTAAATTCTCAAGTTTTTTTATGTCCCTCCATCCACAGGCATTTGAGCTGCTGTGTGACTTGCTGCTGTTGTACAGTCTTAGTTCAGTCCGCTCTTATCCCACCCTCCAAGCTCTGGTCCACCTTCCATCTGATTCCCTGCGCTCTGAGTTGGCTGCTTTCCTCCTGGACTACATCTTCACTGAGTCTGAAGATGCTGAGCTGGATGGTAGGGCTGGGATTATATGACCAAAAGTACTGTCACAATTGTTTTCATATTGATTGATTTTGAGTTATCTATATATTCATTTAATACCTATAATGAGTAAGGAAATGCATTCAACACGTTTCTTGGCCTGCAAAGATACACACAGTGTGTTATGGTGAATACCGCTAAATGTTAACATAACTTATTTTACAAGAACATTTCACAGGCTTCCTTTTAAATTTGAAGTTCAAGGTATGTATTCTGTTTTGGATTGACTCCTCAATTAATCATACAGGTTTGTTATGGTTCTAAACTAATTTTGTTTTTGAATCCGTAACTTTTTCCTTGTTTTGGCCTTACATGTGTCGGCTATTATTATACTATCTACTATTACTACTATGTAGCCTAATAGAGCGATTGTGCAGATGAGAGTTGACCCAAATGTAAAACAGATCCCGTAATCATAAATTCCAGCCCTACTCAATGTTACTTTGACACCAAGTGAAAAAACACCCACTCCAGTAAATGTTTGCATAAACTCTGGTACTTTTCCAGAAGCACTTTGACACAGTGTTGACAAAGTGAAAACACGGTTGCAGATTTCACTTGAATAGTGACGTTCAGGAAAAGGATTTTGTTTTCCTTGTGAAGATGTCGTGTTTTGGAAATGCTGAATTTTAATGCTGAATGTCTCCCAGGTGACCCCACCCTCATTTATGCCCGTGGACATAGTTTTTTATGTCTTGTTTTGAGAATCTTCTCCTGTAACTTATCTTTTTTTTTTCCCAGTATTTCACAATGTACTGCAGATTTCCAAACGTTGAAACACTAGTCTTTCATCACATGTTCTGTTTTCCTTGTTTGTTATCAACATGTGAAAGAATAAGTTAACTATTGGTCTGTTACTGCCACATCTGTCTCTTCTCTCCTCCACCTTCCCATTCTTCCACCCTGGCTGTCCTGTTTAGCTGAAGGTGAGGAAGAGACGAAGATAACTGTTCTCCAGAGGAAGCGCAACCAGCTGGCTGGCTACTGTAAGCTGGTCATCTACGGGGTGCTGGACCTCGCCGCCGCCACCGATGTGTTCAAGCACTACAGCAAGGTGGAGATGGCGATAAGGGCCTGAAGGGACAGTTTAGTATTATACATTATTAGCACACATTGATTTCATCGACCGGTTGGGTCTCATAATTGTGAGCATATGTAAGAAAAATAGTTTAATTTGTGAGTTTAGTAATAGTTGAATTATTTGATTAGTTAGACTGTCATTAAATTAATAGGTTAGGAAAAGTTTGTCAAACATAAAAAAATGAATAATGGAGAGGATGTTGAAGAGAGCAGAGGAGGGTGAGAGAATCTGTTTTACAACCAGTGAGGTGCTAAGAATGAGTCAGAGGAACAGTGGCTAAAAGAAGCACAGACGACTAGAACAGAGAATTATTTTTACATTTTTAGACATTTAGCCTGTGATGTTAATTAAATAGACTAATGATCATAACTGAGTTTTTTTCTTTTCTTTTCCGGTTTGCTTCAGTACTTTAAAGACTTTGGTGACATCATTAAAGAGACTGTGAACAAGAGCAAGCTCATCAGTCCTGTACAGAGCGCCAAGACGTTGTGCCTGAGCCTCCAGCAGGTGTGCACTTGTTAACACCTTAATAATAATGTTAATGTTGATAATTAGACTGTCCGGGAATTTTTCTTGTGAAGTACGGTAGCAATGAACTTTTAATAAATGCTTGACATTTCACAGGGAATTTGTTGTTTGAAAGTTGACATAAATTATGATGATAGTACTAATTCTGCATCATGCTAAAAGTAGTTTTACCAAATGTTGACCGTATTTTGATTTGATTAACATTTGACAGCTGACTGGTGTTTTTTCTTCAGCATCTGACGAACATCATCATGATGGTCTGATGACGATTGTGTGCCGTTTACATATAAAGGAAAAAATTTTCATGGTGATGTTTACGTAAAGTCATGTCATGTGTATTCAGCTGTTCTCGGAGATGCTAACAGAGGACCACAGCAGGCAGGATCTCAATGAGATTAGAGACTTGGCCAAGAGGCTCGCCATGAGCTTTGGCGTCGATCTTCATCGTGTCCGCAAACCACTGGTGGCCCTGCACACGTCAGTAAAACACATGTCAATGTCACCACATACAGACCAGATGTGTCAGCTTATCACTCGGTTCATTAAAGTTTGAATTTACTGTTTTACTTTCTTATTGCTCACTGCAGTTTTTCAGCTCATTGAAGCAGCACAAGCTCAGTAAAAAAAAAAAAAACGATGGGTCTCCTCCAACACAGATTTCCTCTTTCCTGATAATAAACTCAGAGTTTATAATGAATTGCCACACTTGGAGGTTGTAATTTTTACACTAAAGTTGTTCATTCTGTGTTTTAAAATGTGTTTTTTTACGTTAGAGCTATTGTGTGTGTTGTGTGTGCTCTCAGGGACGGTATGCGTTTTGCGTTTCGGGACCCACAGGAAGGAGAGGAGCAGCTCCCAAATGTGGCCTTCTTGGAGATCCTCAGCGAGTTCAGTTTTAAGCTGCTGCTACAGGACAGTGCCCAGCTGTGAGGACCTAAAACACTCAAACATGTTCACTGTTAAACTTGCTGAATCCAGTGCCAATGTTTTAGCAGATCTCTGTTATCATTCAGTAGATATATGTAGGTTATTTTAGAATCACAGCAAAGAAAAGTGATTTTCTTCTTTTATGAAAACATGATTTAGGAAACTTTACTTTTTCAGTCTTTATTGTGTAAAAGTAAGAAGCAAGTATATACAAATACACAGGAAAAGAAATGTGATACTGGAACTTACTGTCAGTGGTGCAAAAGAGGGATTAAAGCCGTCATTTTTTTAAACTCTGGACTAAAGCTGCTAAATCAAGCTTTTTTTGTATTAAAATTAGTTTTTCATTCAAAATAATTCAAACAGAAAGTAATGTTTATCCTAATATATTAATTCTTGAAATGCCATCATAGTTTGTGTGTTAATGGTTTAACTGGATCAAAATTGATTCACCATAATTTACAGAAGCCTGAAGAAACTGAACCACTAAACATGAACAAAGGTTTCCTTGGTCTTTGTCCTCATCCCTCTGTCACTGTGACGTCCCCTCCCAGGGCTGCACTGCTGAAATCAGAGTGTCCCAGTGCTGCCCTCTCCAGGCCGTCAGTCAGACTGTATCAGCGCTCTCTGGAGGCTCGCTCCTCCTCCAGACCCAGAGAGCGGGAGCAGGGAAGTGATACTCCTGTAGCTAAACGCAAGAAGACCACGGCTCTCGGTGAGATGGCCACACATGCTACACAAAGGCCCTGTGTCCATGGAGACACAGTATGCATTACCACTAATATTTTAAAAAGATGCAACGTGAATGATTTGGGAACGATGTCTAATTCCCATCTTGAAGTTGGGTGTTGGAGTTATTAGTAATTTGGTCAGAAAAGGGTTTCTCTAAGCCTCAACACATGACTGTTTTCATTATTGATTAATCTTTCCATCATTTTTTGTTCAATTGTAGAAGAAAATAGTAAATAAAAAAGCCAATCAGAAGTTCTCCCAAACCCAAGGTAACATCTTCAAATTCCCTTTTATATCTAACCAGCAATCTAAATTCAAAGGTGTTTAATTTTCAGAGGAATTCTCACTCAAGCTTTTTCTTTTGCCTGGGAAATGAACCTCTCGCCGTGTTGGTGCTAATGTGTTTGTGAATCCATTGGACTGTGTCTGATCTATGTTCTGTGTTGAGATTGTAAAATCCATACAATGAACAAAATGCCATAATTAGTAACGTTCTGGGGTGACTGCTGTCTCATTTGGTTCAGTATCCAGCACTGCCAGAGGATCCTGGTTGGACAGCAGCAGTATCCACAGCAGCCTTCACACCCCGGCCTATACCTCCACTGTCCAGAGACAGCCAGCCAAGCAGATGGCCTCCAGGAAACCCACAGCAACAGGGTCTGACATTGGCAGCGGCTTAACTGAGCTGGAGTCCGAGGAAGAGTTCTCCTCAGGGTAAATTGAGTTTTATCATCAACACGTCTGCACTATCTACCATCTCTATTTCAGAGGTTGGAAATTAAAGCCAGGCACCTGCCAAATGGTGGAAATTGCCAAGGGTCAATTACCTTCTGTCAGTCTTATCAGCCAAGAGCCAGCCACTCTCTGTTCTGTCCTAAATGAACAACTTGTGCAGTGTTACCGGGCAAAACCAGTCATTTTGGCCACTAGAGGAAAAAGCTAATCCCTCTGGGCACATGTTGCAACTGCAGAAACATTTGTGACAAGATAAGGTCCTACTGACAATCTTTTTTATCTGTTGAAATAAAGTCATATACAGTTCATTTTCCTCAACTGTTAACACATGCTCAAATTATTGCAGACATGGTAGTTAGATAGAAACGTTATGTAGATGGAGAGAAAGGAGAGGGAAGAAAAGACAGCTTAACATGTGCTTCAAACATTTTACCAGCCAGCTAGCATTTGTACTAGCATGAGAAAGACTTCATGGTTGCAAAAATTTACCCGCTGCTGTTCTCCAGGCCCCAGTTGCGAAAGGTGAAGCCCATCAAACGACGCCAGCTGCCCCCCAGCCAGAGTGGCCGCAGTGTGGATCAGCAAGACCTGAACTCTCACCTCACCTTGTAAGACTGATCTAACAAAAGGGAGGATACAAATGGTGTCATCCCAGAATCTTCTTTTAGTATTTAGGAAATGTGAATATGATAGCTACCTGCAAAACTGATCTGTGTGTGTGTACCACAGGTTGTCTCTGATTGAGGATGACGATGCAGAAAGAGAGGAAGCTGAGATTGAGGATTATGAAAGTGACTCTGACAATGAATCTCCATATACATTGGTAAAAAAAAAAAAATTATATATATATGTATATATGTATATATGTATATGTATATATATATATATATACAACAGATTTTAGAAAAAGCAAAAAATACATTATTTTTTCTAAAAGTATATGTGTGTGACTTTTAGAAAAAATAATGTATTTTTTGCTTTCTCTAAAATCTGTTATCAGTTTTTGTTGAAACTTAGAAACATGTCATACCCCGTGCCACTGTATTGGAGCAGGTCAGATGAGCTACAGTTGAATCAGTGCCTATGAAAATATATTTTGCTTGTGATTTGTGGAGCTGACTATGGACTCATTAATGGCACATTATAGCAGCAGTTCTTATACGGCCAGCGTATAATGAATAAAGCATAAATAAATTCAGAATTTGTTTAGGCTAAGAGAGGCATGAAGTATAGATGTGAAGTTGGGACAGTGCATCTAGTGGTTTATTTATGCAGTTTGTGTGGGTTTTCTTTGCTTGGCAAATATTTTTTTATATCAACATTAAGGACTACATTCCTGGCATACTGAAACTTTCATACTGCTTTTGCTCTGCAGCCCTCCACACGTCACACCTCAGCCAGCGTCCTTGATGAGCTCTTTGACTGAGGGCACAAAGACCTGGATTATCCTGGGAACAACAGCTCTTTTTGATTAATACATCTCTTCAACACTACTGTGTTTTCAGTAGTTTCAGTACATTTGAGTGTACGGGATATTAGGGCCATCTGTTCTTCTGCATGACCCCATTCTGAGCTCAGTTATCAGATCAACTTTAGGTCATTCATTTTGTTGGAGGGAAATAGAGGCTAAATAATGATTATGAAGTCTGGAGATAAAAGCTAAAATAGCTCATTGTTTGGTGTTTGTGTTTTGAATACACAGAGAAACAGTTCTGATATTTAAGTTTCAGAAATATTCCAAATTGTTAAAAAGAAATGTTATGTTAAGGGTTGGATCCCTGTTTGCTTGCAGCAAGCTGAAAGCCTCACCTTGCTGCACATTTTGAATTCCACTTCATACCTTGTATGGCTGTTGATAGCACTTTTTTTTGTTTTTGAATCTTGTTAATTTAATGTTTATTAAAATTTGCTTAATTGAGCATGCTGTTTTGTTTGTTTTTCAGTCATGTTTTGGGGATGGTACGAAGTACTAAATTACAAAATGAGAACAAAATGCCAATAGTGAGTAAATGGAAAAGTACAGAAGAAATAGGCATAAACTAATAACTAGGTACAAAAAGCATTTACAAGCTGTGATACCTGCCTAAATTGGGGGTTAGTTTGTACTGACTTAATAGGGTGCCTAAACTTTAGAGGATGTCAGAATTACAGGTTTTTTTGTAATTTTTCTTTGTCAAGTTCATGAAACAAAAATAAACAGTACATTAACATTTGAAACATTTTCAATGTGTTTTTGTTAAAAGTTGTATTGTACAAAGTTTCACATCACAAATCAACAAAATATGTCATTTGCAAACTGTTACCTGTAACCAGTTTGTAACAAGGACTTCATTAGGACTTACATGAGCCTTGTATTTATGTTGATATCTGCTGTAGGTTCATGACAGATTATGTAAAAGGTATGATTACTATTCAACTTAAATATTCAGCTTTCATTTAGGGGCCGAATATCATCACTTGAGGGTCAGATTTGGCTCATGGGCCCCTAGCGTCAGAGTTCAGGTTCACCCCCGGGTCACTCAGTTGTAATGAAATCCAATCATCGCCTTTCGCGCCATTCCTGACAAACAGGGCGGAAGTTTCTAGAAGCACGTGACGCGTAATTGCCCGCAACTTTCGCGCCATCACAAAATCCCGCCTCTCCCTGCGGAAAGAAGCGACATGATTGGCTGCTGGATACGTCAGACTCGCGCCAGTTCTTGCACCGCGACCGGGGAGAAACTCGAGCTGCGAGTGAATGAATACAGGTCTCCCGTGATAGTGAAGGAACGAAACCGCGAATTTAAACATAATTTTTGTTCATTGGTACCTTCACGGTTTTGGAATCACGTTATCTCACCTGAGGGTCAACGTTTGCAGCCATGGCTCGTAAGGATTATGCGGCAGAGAAAGGTAATGGGTGAACTTTCTCAATAACGGCATGGCAGCAACAGGCTGGCCTAAATGACCGAACCTTTAACTTAACATAAAATGCTCTTCGAAAACGCAGCGATAGTTAACCGTGATGTGTATTCGTTATAAAATCAGCCAATTTTTTGTGTTCAGTCAAAATGGTGTTATTCAGACACTACTATATTACCTCCTTGTTTTCCCCTCTGCACTAACTTACTAAGCTTAGACCACAACCTTCAAAGTTGTGCATCTTAGTCTGCCTGCGAATTTGTTCACTAAATCCGCAATGTGGGTGAATGTTGTTAACCTTGAAGTTGCACAAAGTTTTTTGATCGCTAGATAACTTGGTAGGAACTAGTTAAGCATTTTCTGTGAGCCTGTTGAATACACAGTGACCCGGATGGATCCGCTTAAACAAAGGAGCAGGCGCCAGTGTGCAAGCACATGTCCAACAATAACTTGCACTTAAGCTAGTAAGTTAATGAGGGCGCAGAGAGATATCTTGGTAACGAGATAATAACGTTAGAAAGTTGATATCACATGCTCGTTTTGTTCATTTCATGAAAACATACCTTATGATAAAGCAGCTGTAGACAAGTAGGCAGTTACTTGTAACGTTAGACATCATTGGGCATGTTCAATGCACGTCTTGAATTTACCAAAGACAAATTTACCACATTTCAGGCTGATTTGATAGATAAAACGTATCAATTGTTTTAAATATAGCGGCGTTTTGTTAAGGCTTAAGCTTGTTACATGATGTAACAATGCAATATTAACGTAAATGTTTCCAAACGGTTAACATCAATATGTTACCTAGTGTTATTTTAGCACTTTATTTTAACCTATCACTACCTACAATGTCCATTCCGTTCACTTGTTTCCGGCGTTTAAAGCGTCTCCAATCCAACATATTGCTCCACTAAACATCCACCAAGTTAGCTGCTCCATACTACGTTAAAGCTACCGTAGCATGCTAGCAAGTTAGCTACCCCTCTTATCCAACTGGCTGTCAGTTACACAAGTTAAAGTGCCATTTTGCATTTAGATGTACTGACTGCTTTGATAAAATACCAGCTGGTGAGTCGCCCCGGTGACTAGTTTAAGGACACTTCGAAATGTTGGTTTATGTGAAGTTCGGGTACACGAAGTGTTTAAACACGAACTTAACGCTAATGAACTGAACGCAAATAACGTAATGTTTACGGTAACGTTTTAGGCAGCCCAATATATGTTGCTAATATTCAAACTATTAGGTTTATTTCAAAATGTACGTTAGGAATGAAGATTTGTAATAAAAGTGTAAACATGATTTGGCTTTCAAATTCCAGTTACTCAGTATGCCTGCAACAATTTATTTGGATTTATTTTGTCTCGTTTTTAAAAACCGAAACTTTACATTGACTTGAGTCATCGCTCAATCTGTGAATTCAATAGCTCCATCAAACTACCTGCTCAGAAGTTCTACTTTGACTGAATTATCCGACAGAAACCACAAGCATTAAACGTTAAATCGGCGACCTCGTACCGCTCAGTGATTTATGTCAAGAACAATGGCTAATATCGAAGGAACTGTCCGTACTCGACGCAACTGAGCTAACCTAAGCTAACGTTAGAAGATGGCTGGCCACGGGTTGAAAACAACAGCCGGGATTATTTTTAAGAGCGGAGGGATCGCGGAGGGATATGAGTGACGAGGCACAAAAGCCATGTGCTGCTTTGTTTACAATAACATCCTCGAACAGAGAAATAATAAACCAGCGCTGCTGATTTTTTGCTACAGCGTCAAAGTAAGTGGGCCGTTTTAATCGCCGTGGTATTACTAGTTTCGTTTCTTGCAACGTAGAATTAAATATTGTTAGTAGTTGTGGTTCTTTCGAGAAGTGAGGGATATTTTCCCTAAAAATGGACACTGAACTGAGCGCGCCTGTTGTTGTATTTACATTCTTACCCTGAAGCGATCTGCCGCGTAACGTCACCCCTTTCACCCCAAAACTATGATAGTAGGTACACTGAAGGGGAATTTGGCTCACGCAGTACATCAGTGGCAGTTAGCGCTTTACTGTAGGCAATAGTGACTCATCGAGATTACAGGATGCCATGTTACTCAACAAAGGGGGTCGTCGCAGGACAACAAATTAGCTCCCAGTTTGTAGGCCCACTGGTGGTAGTGGTGTTGATGAACATTTTCAACAACCTTTAAACTCAAAAAGCTGTTTTTAATGTTTAAACAAATGAGAAGATAACATCAGTAAACAATGATTTCTTTGTGTGCACATATAGCTAACAAACAATCTCCACCTAGTGTTTGCTGGATGTGGCCTGGTTTTTTTTTTTTTTTTTTTTTTTTTTTTTTTTTTTTTTTCTCTCTTTCTCCTGCTGTGACATAAAATAAAGCTAAAGGTGTTTTTGTTTGTTTTGCAGATAAATGCAAAAGGTTCCTGCAGGAGTTTTACACAGAGGATGACAATGGGAAGAAGGTGTTCAAATATGGAGCTCAGCTTGTAAGTATAGTAAACAAATGGTAAAAATGGGCGTAGCTTTCAGAGTTGACTGTTTTGGGCCTCACTAGGAAGGTTTAAATTATCACACCAAACTGAATAAATTTGGTAGGGAAAAGTACTGATGTATTAGGTAGAGTGTGAGTTTTCTTTTGTCCTTTTTTGAATACATTTTTTGGCTGCTCTTTGTCTTCTTAGGCATAATTTGTCTCAGTCCTGAACAGTAATTTATCAGTTTTTGCCAAAAAGCAAATGCCTTCAAATCTAGAGGCTGAAGCACTTCTTTTAATCAAATGCATTTTTGATACAAAATGTATCAGCTTTTCAATTGGGCGTTCACACAAAAGGTATGTGACATTTGGGTTTGAGTGGTGCAACTGAAAGGTATACACACATACTTGATGTAAATACATGGGTGCATAAAATGCCTAAATGTATTTGCAAAATGCGCAGGCCATCGTAATCAGGCTAGACTATGAAGTTGTATCTGGATGCAATATCACAGCCTGCCCAATTTGTGAAAGTGTACAGGTGTCCATTGTTGTTATTGAGCAGTATCTGTATCTGCAGACAAGGTCATGTAATTAAGTGGCTCATCTAATTGCGTGTCTGTGTATACAGGTGGCACTGGCCCACAGGGAGCAGGTGTCTGTCTTTGTGGAACTGGATGATGTGGCTGAAGAAGACCCCGAGCTGGTTGAGAGCATTTGTGAGAATGCCAAACGCTACACAGGCCTGTTCGCTGATGCCATCCATGAGCTGTTGCCAGAGTACAAAGAAAGAGAAGTACGTAGATTTGCATAATTGATCCTGTACAGGATTTAAACAAAATCAAAGTGTTTTTTAGGTTTCCAATAATATGTAATGTGGGTGACCTAAAAACAGACTAATTTTCAGAGTTCCAACTATTGATGCACCCATTACATCCCTGCTCATTAAAATTGAAATGCATACACGCTTTTGTATCCAGATTGTGGCCAAAGATTCCCTGGACGTGTACATTGAGCACAGGCTGATGATGGAACAGAGGGGTCGTGACCCTGCAGACACTCGAGACTCACGTAACCAATACCCGCCTGAACTCATGAGGAGATTGTAAGTTTAATCATAGAGGATTGAATTTTTATTTTTTTACAATTTTTGGTTATTCACTAATGCTAGTTGGAGTGCCTGATTTGTTTTCAGTCTTTCAAAAAAAAACAGTAAATCTTTCTCTATTTGTATGAATACCTTTCTCATGAACTTTATCTTCCATCCACAGTGAGCTTTACTTTAAGTCTCCCACAACCACTAAACCTAAAGTGGTGCGTGATGTACGAGCTGATAGCATCGGGCACCTGGTGGCAGTTCGAGGCATAGTGACCCGTGCCACTGAGGTTAAACCAATGATGGCTGTGGCTACTTACACATGTGACCAGTGTGGTGCTGAGACCTATCAACCAGTAAGATCCTGTAATCAATTACATCTTGTGGCATGTTTTAAAACAATCAGATATCCCTCATAATGCTTTCTCCTTGTCTTTCAGATTCAGTCTCCTTCCTTCATGCCCCTTATCATGTGTCCCAGCCAAGAGTGTGTCACCAACAAATCTGGAGGCCGTCTCTACTTGCAGACCAGAGGCTCCAAATTTGTCAAATTCCAGGAGCTTCGTATTCAGGAACATGTAAGGAACTAAACACAGTAAAAATACTCAGTTGTGGCCATAAATTGTTGCAAGTTTCTGTTTTCTTATCAGTTTATTTTGTTATCTTTATAGAGTGATCAGGTGCCTGTGGGTAATATTCCAAGGAGCATGTCGGTGTACGCCCGTGGAGAAAACACGCGTCTTTCCCAGCCAGGAGACCATGTAGCCATCACAGGAGTCTTCCTCCCTCTTCTGCGCACAGGTTTCAAACAAGCTGTTCAGGTAAGTTTGACCTGAGTTTTGGATGTTTCATGTCAACCCAGACCACACAACACCCCAAACTCTGACTTTTAAGAAGATTCATAATTGTAGATGTGACTTCAGTGGTTAGTTTTCAGGAAGTATAAATGGGTTAACACTGTACCAATTGTCCCAAACTGTATCTCTACCTCAAAGACTCCCTCCCTCCATAAAATGTTGTGATTTGGACATTTTAGGGTCTTCTGTCAGAAACTTACCTGGAGGCCCACAACATCACACTCATGAACAAGACAGAGGATGATGAGCTCGGTAACGAGGAGCTGACTGACGAGGAGATGCGCAGCATCACAGGTGGGGGTCTGTGTGGGAAATGAAACTACATTGACCCACATGAATGCCAGAACCTGACAAGACAGTTCGTTGTCTCACTCTTTTAGCAACTGAGGTGATTGTTCTCTGTTGCAGATGAAGGATTTTATGAGAAACTAGCCGGCTCGATAGCACCAGAGATCTATGGACATGAAGATGTGAAAAAGGCTCTTCTGCTGCTGCTGGTCGGAGGAGTGGAGCAGGCACCTAAAGGCATGAAAATCCGAGGTGAGCATTGGCACAAGCCCCCTAAACCTCTTCTTAAACGATAGACAGGCAATTCCTGACTGTTTATCTCCGAGGGGAAATAAAAGTTGTCAAAGTTGCAGATCATAACCCAACAAAACCGGGTAATTTTTTATCCCATGGAATATTCCTTTTATTGTAGGGCAATAATTTGTCAGTATCTCCACTGAATCATATAATGGAAAAAAATATCTATATATCTAATAGTGGAGGTTATTACAGTTTGTAGAGTTTTTAAACGTTTTTTAGAATCTGGCAACGGTGAATTATCTGAAATGTTATAAAAATAGGTTTATTAAAGGAGCAAAACACTTTTCTTTTTTTAATGGATAAACAGGAGTTCCGCTTTATGCCACATTACTACAAATTGTTTAATACATATTATACAGATAACAAGGAGATAGCTCAAACAAGTATTTGCCCTTATGAAATCTTGTAATAACTGCAACACTCTTCCTGTTTTGACTCTTTCCACTTAAGGCAACATAAACATCTGCCTGATGGGAGACCCAGGAGTGGCAAAGTCCCAGCTGCTGTCCTACATTGACCGTCTGGCTCCTCGAAGTGAGTACAGTCCTGTTTGTCGGAGTAAAAGTCCTTTTATCTGGTTTAATATTTTATCCAGTAAGGCATTTTTCTTTCCATTAGAGCTTACATGGTAAAATATTAACTTTAGATGTGATGGTCTGACTGGAGATGGCTTTTTTATGCCCAGTGCTGGACATTTGAAGGATTAGGAAACCTTGAAGTAGGCACAACTATAGTTTCCACTTTGACTACCTGATACCTGTGTCTGAATGTCTTTAATAGGCTTTGAATGCAATTTTAATAAAGGAAATGTATATCATTTCATTCGATAACTTTCTCCTGTCTCCTCTTTATGTCTCCTCTTTTAGGCCAGTACACAACAGGTCGCGGATCATCCGGTGTCGGTCTGACTGCAGCAGTGATGCGTGACCCCCTGACTGGGGAAATGACCCTGGAAGGTGGAGCCTTGGTGCTGGCGGACCAGGGTATCTGCTGCATTGATGAATTTGACAAGATGGCTGACGCTGACCGCACAGCCATCCATGAGGTGATGGAACAGCAGACCATCTCCATCGCAAAGGTAAACAGAAGCATTGCTACAACTTGTAGCTTAATTATACTAACTATGGATGAATGGAAATATAATGCCTGTGAAACACATGTTGACCGTTTGTCTCCTCCCCAGGCGGGCATCATGACCTCCCTCAATGCCCGATGCTCCATTCTTGCCGCAGCCAACCCCGCCTACGGCCGCTACAATCCCAGGAAGAGCATTGAGCAGAACATTCAGCTGCCGGCCGCTCTGCTGTCCCGTTTCGACCTGCTGTGGCTGATCCAGGACAAGCCGGATGCTGATGCCGACCTGCGTCTGGCCCAGCACATCACCTATGTCCACCAGCACTGCCGTCAGCCACCCACTCACTTTACCCCCATCGAAATGAAGCTGATGAGGTGATGGTCTGCATTATATTTCAAAATGTTTCAAATTGTTTTTAATTTACTGCTATACTAAGAAAAGAGAGTGGTGAATTTTAACAGTATAATGACAAACATAGCAACTCAATTATGAATTATTCCCCTTCAGACGTTACATCGCTGTGTGTAAGAAGCAGCAGCCTGTGGTGCCTGAGTTACTGGCTGATTACATCACTGCTGCCTATGTGGAGATGAGGAAAGAGGCCCGAGTCAGCAAAGACACTACCTTTACCTCTGCCCGTACCCTCCTCTCCATCCTGCGTCTGTCCACTGCCCTGGTGAGAATTACACCTCTGCAAGTCAGCTGTAGTTTAAACTGGAAACTCTTACCGATAGATTTTGTCAGAAACCGCATCAAATTAATTTTCCTCAATGTTGTTGTTGTTGTTGTTTTTTTTTTTTTCTTTAATTATACATTTAGCCTTCACTGATAATACAACATTTGAAAGGTCTCAAATATATATGGATTGGTGGATTAATGTTTAGTTGCCGTTATTATAAATATTTAATTAGTTAAATTGATTCCATCTTCCTGTGTACCTTCATCAATAGTCCAGTGTGAGATAAAGTGCTTACAGTGCAGGTAGTGATGATAACCTGGCCTACTGCAGTGTGAGCACTTCTTTCTCACGCTGGACAAAAGCTCTCCAGTATGTCGAACACCGAAGATACAGTCAGCTTTCCCAATGACTCAGCAATATCAAAATCAGATGGATCCCTTTACATGATTTGTAAAAACTGTATTTGTGCTTTAGGTTTTCTAAAAAAGACTCTAAGTGGCAGAAATCTAAAGTAAAAACCTAATACTTCCTGAAGGAGTGTTTATTATCTGATGTCTTGGCCTCTGGGTGCCAAAAGTGCTGTTTGTGCAGGTAGCAGTCATCCACCTACTGCAAAACCAGCACTTCATGCAGACAGGTCGGCAATGTGCTCCACACAGATCTCCACAAGGGGGCAAACGGCTGCCACAACCACGCCTGTGTGCCAGAAACTGCTTGAATTGTAATGTTGAGAATACGTCACAACTGAACTCTGCATCTGCCCTAATGCTACAGATGATTTGTTACACCTTCATAATCGAGATACTGTAAGAGGTTTTTCTGATCCTGGCCAGCTTTGCAGGGTGGGCAGTCAGCCTGTGTGCGTTAGGTGCAGCTGTGCAAACCCATGCAAAACTGACCATGGCCAGAGCTGTCGTCAGTATTTTCACATAGAAACCCGATCTTCAAAGTATCCTGGTTCTCTTTTTTCTGGCATTTCCGTCAGAGGTTCTAATTTCAATCTGTAGAGAGACTAGCTGGTGTTGAGAGGCGGAGACTTGGGCAATTGCCGACCATCCCAGAGGGCATTGCACTTGTCTCGGTCTGACAGTGCCGGCACAGCGCAGCCTACGTCATCAAGATGGATCTGCTGTCTAGCAAAATTCTCCAGTGTGTGTGTTTTTGCATTCATATCCCTCTCAATAACAAACTCCCCTCTTTTCCTTTTGTTGTCCTCCTTCAGGCTCGTCTTCGCATGATGGACACTGTGGAGAAGGAGGACGTGAATGAGGCAATGAGACTGATGGAGATGTCAAAGGACTCGCTACAAGCTGACAAATCCAGCAGCACAAGGTTGGTATTAACATGGAAACATTAACATTAAGTCAGCACCAGCTCCACATAACATGAGTGACCGGATGTCGTCGTACCTAAAATTCTCTTTATGAGCCTCTCGTATGCCTATAACAGTAGCTGCATATCCTGGAGGAAGCTGTAAAACCTCGGGATTTTTATGGCGCTCTGTTCACACGGCAGCATGCTCACCGAAGCAGGCGTCAAGACTAGTGACGTGTTCACACCCCTTTACCATAAACTGTTCTCCAGGCAGTGCTTGAAAACTTCCCAGAGGCTTTTAACAACAATAGGAGGAGAAAAGAGCCATGTTTCTAATTTTAAAATGGCCTCAGATTGGCTGCTTGTGTCCTAGTTTTTGTTGGCTTCAGATTTTTAAGTCGATTTTTCATTAAAGAAATAGTTGCATTTATTTACTTTCATGCTGACGGTGAGATGAAAGGATTGATTTTTGTTAAACCAGCTTCAGACTATGTTTGAACCGCTTGTTGGCTGGGTGGTCTTTATCCATCCATTTCTGAAACTTTCCAAAAGCAATGCTCCATTCACACCTACTTCACACCATGAATGATATCTGTGCTGAGGTGGGAAAGTACACTGGGTTTGATCTTCTCTCTCAAGCTCTTGTTACTATTTGTGGCACTTATGTGATCAATAAAGTGAAACACCATGATGTCTTCCTGGGATTGTAAGAAACTGTGCAGTTTCCTAGTCGTTCAACAATATCACGCCTGCCTGCCACAAAATCCATCCCCCAGCTCCAGCAGCACCAAAACCTCACTAACAAACATGTATCTTGTTTAATATGTGCTGTGAAAACATCACAGTGGAAACACCTGACCTTTTTCTAAAAGAACATTCGCTTTGTACAGGTTCCATTTTAAACATGTACTTGACACTAATCTCAGTCTGTGTGAACAAAACTTTTCCTCCACTTAGTCTAAACATCTGAACTCTCATTCTTCCTGTACAGGACTCAGCGTCCAGCCGACGTCATCTTCTCTCTGGTTCGTGAGCTCGCCGCAGAGGGCGTGGCGGGCCGTGGTGGAGCCGGCGGCGTCGTTCGCATGGCTGAGGCGGAGCAGCGTTGTGTCTCTCGTGGCTTCACCCCCGCCCAGTTCCAGGAGGCCTTGGAGGAGTACGAGGAGCTGAACGTGTGGCAGGTCAACCAGGCCCACACCCGCATCACCTTCGTCTGAAGAACCTGGGACACATCTTTGTGCGTGGCAGGTTTCAGACGCCTGAGGGGAAAACTCTTTATCGTGGGTTTTCTACAGACTTGTATTATGGCTCTTTATTTTTCCTCCTCCAGCAGCAAGTCAAGCTGAACCTGGACATTTTCTAAGCATGACTATTTTTGCAAGAATATCCTGCTGTTGGAGGTCAATAGAGTTTTATGTTTAAGATTCCTGTTCACCAGTAAATGGCTTGTAAATATGTCAGAACTTTGGTATTGTTGTGCTGTCTGCAGCTTAAAGCTTAAAGCTTCCGGCTGAAATGGAACATTTCTGTACATTTTATACTTTATAATGCAAATCAGGCAAGATAAATTAACATTGAGCCTTGTATTGTTATAATAAATTGTTGGTTCAATACTATGCTGTATTTGGTTCATTTTGTCTCCTGTGTGAACATGAAATGGGAAGAAAAAAGCCACAATCACCTCTGAACACCTGGTTTGTTACTAGAGCAGCTCTGACATAATTGCTGCTTTCAGTAACACGTTTTACATGTCTTGCTCATAAAACATGCTAACATACAGGGTCGCAACTAACGATTATTTTCATTATGGTTTAGTCCATAAAAATGGTGGAAAATGCCTTTTGCAGCTACTTTAAGCCTGAGGTGTCATCTTAAATTAGCTTGTTTGTCCATCTGTCTAAAACATTCAGTTTATCATGAAAGACCAAGACAGCAGCAGAGGAAGTGTTCATATTCAGAAAAGGGAATGTCATGCTGTACAAACAGAACTCATACATTGAACATGTGCAGTGAAAGTATGAAGGTTTTATCAGCAATATTTGATGTATCAAAGGTACTGAAAGGAAACACCAGTGACTTACACTAATATAAATTTGATTATTGCTAATGTATTAATGTGTGCAGTATTTTACTGTTGTGGTTGGTCAAAGTGGAGCTGATTTTAACTAAGTCACCAGAACTGTGGGTTTTTCATGAATGCTACTGCCATCTTTTTTCAAAACTGATTGTATTTGCTGTATACTGTAGTAATGTGAGAGTTATTTTGCATGGGTATATAGTTATATAGTTTTCAAGTTGAATGAGAACCCTGAAACTCTCTTTGCATCAACTCACTAACATGTAATTGTATGACATGTCATGTTTTGTATGACAGCATCTTGTAAGAATGTAGTCGTAGTCTTAGTCTAGCCTTTTTTCTACAAAGGCGATAACCATCCTCATAGTCACAAGGTACGAAAAGCAGGTGTTCTCTGGGTAAAAAATAACCACCTTTAGGATCTGAGAGCATTTTAGAAATCTCGTAACAGCTCATTATAAAGGCACATTCGAGGCTGTGCAGGTTGTTATCTATGATTTTTTTACAGTTTTTTTTTTTTGGCTGAGATATAGTGTTAGTAGGCAGCATTTTCCCCACAGTTGCAGTTGTCCCAGCAGGTGATGCTTTCCTTCCTGACTTAATGGGGAGTTTCCATTTGAAGTCTGTTCTCTTTATGGCTTCACTGCTGAAGTCCGGGGGCTTTTTTATTCTTAATTGGCGCCAAAGGCCCCATATTAAACAGTATTAAAGAGAGAGGTGGAGACTAGATTTTGGTGTCAAAGTTAGTGAAATCCTATTGGACAGGAGATAACGTTTCAGCGTGACCGACCCAGAGCTCAGTATTTAACCCACTCAGCCCTGTCAGACCAGTGAAGACAGCCTCCTGAGCCAGGTGAGTAAAACATGGACTGATGTATTGAGGTGATCACGGTGTTGGATCATTTAACTAGAAACAGGGTGTTATTCAGTTACATGGTACAACCTCATCTTTTGTAGCTGCTTTTTATTAAATTTCATAGGGACACAATTATGTGTCTTAAGAAATGTACACTGATATGTGGGTAGACATAAAGATGAATGTTTTTCTTGTATATTGTTAAATCTCGTTCAGCCTCCATTTCAGTAAGAAAAGGGAGCAGAGGACAGAATTTGCCTTTATATCCTTTAATATGTTCTTTGTGAATAGTGGTGTATAAATATTACTTTTATTATTACTTTAATAATAAAATAGCAATTATTTTGTGTGGACTGTATTTATTTTCCTTGTATGTTGCAGGGGTTCAAGATGATTTCTACATTATGGCTGGGGGGGGCTCTCTGCTGTCTGACGTTGCTCCCAGGTCAGTTCTGATTTTTTATTGTACAACTGCTGAAACACAAATGTCTCACAATTTTGGGATATTAAAACCCAACAAGTAATTTGTTTCCTCTTCCAGGGCTTCTGGAGGCCAAATCATTACTGACTGCCATCAAGCAGGAAGGTAACTGCAGATATTAAACCCCTTTGTCATTTCAAAAATTTATCTCTGTGTCCAGCTGTTCAACAGTACTCTGCTTGATGCACTTTTTTTTTTTTTGAAAGGACTATAAAGTTATCATCTCTTCTTTCAACAGAAATGGTTCCTCTCAGTCATTTTAATATTGACTCAGAGAAAGCAAATGACTTCCTGACTCACTCCAGACCAAAGCGTAACGCAGACTCTCGATGGTACAGAGGAAACCCAGACTTCCAGTCTTATTACAGATACTACAGCAGCATCGGACACACTGAGGGGGTAAGACACCAGCACTCTACAGGCTACATGTAAAGATATGATCATTTATAAATGTAAGTACACATTCTCATTCTGGGTGATGCCCTTGACCTCCTTACACCTCTTATTCTGGAAGTCTGACCTCTGTAATGATTGGAAAAGGAGCTCCTCAGATTTTGTGGGACCATGTTCATATTGGTTCAGATTCCAATCATTACCACTCAACTAACACTCAGTTGTGAAGTGAAATATTTCCTTATTTCATTAGGTGGAAGTTTGTCTAGATTCAAATCTGGTTTTAAAGAGAGATATTGCCAAGAGAGCTGCATAAAAACACAAGAGTTTAGATAATATCCAGATTTTAACTGCCCACACACTGAAGGAAAACTGTGACAAAGATTTTTTGCTCTTATGGTGAATATCAATCAATCAAAATGTGAATATGATCTATAAATATAAACTCCATCTTCATAAAGGTTTATAGGTGAATTGATTGTGTGTTCTCCTCTCAGCTCTATGAGATCGACAAGCTGCGGATGCTCTACCAGCAGATGAGGTACCTGGAACACACCTACGGCCCAAACGCCTCCTATTTCCAGAACAAACTGGGGGTGCCGATGATCATGTGCGACCCAGCTACAGACAAGAAGTGCAAAGTTATTCCTCCTCCACCCCCGATGAAAGGGGTCCCAAAGCCCACAGAGCCCCCAGTGACCCCTCCTCCTCTTCTTCCTCTTGCTCCATCCATTTCCCAGGCTGATGTGCTGTACCTGTGCAACAAAAAGGACCCCCTCTGCAAGCCCCACATTGTCTACATGCCCACCGGCGCCGTGCCCGTGCTCTGCGACCCCCGCTACCACCCCCACTGTTCCCCCCAGAAGGCTCCACCGGCCCCTGTGGCAGTGCCTCAATTTCCTCCACCTCCACCAATGAAGTCCGCCCCACCTCCGCCTCCGCCAGTCCTCGTCAAGAAGTCTCCCCCTGCCCCCATCCGCACCTTCAAGGGCATGGAGTACGACTGTGATCCCTACTGGGACCCCGACTGCCTGATTGACCACCCACCCAGGCCTATCAAAGGGAAGATTATGGTTCCGCCACCACCACCCCCTGCTGTGGAAGAGAAGGAGGAGCCCGTGGAGGAGCCACCCCCTCCTGCACCCATCGAGAAGAAATTAACCGTTTACCCTTACCCTTACTACTACCCTATGCCCTACGACCCCAGGGATGAGCTGTACGACCCAGCCCGCTTCAAGTACCCAGAGCCTGCTGCTGCTGCTGATGAGCCTGCAGAGGACAGTCAGTAAAAAGTCCAGGATGTTTCGGAGGAAAGGTGTTTCTCTTTAAACACACAAGACTTTGATAGAAAACATCTAAGTTGCACAATTTCCATATTTTGTGGTGTTTTTTTTTTTTTAGCTTGTAGTTTCCCTGCAAGTGTACGGTCACAGAAAACATCATGTGCCAAAGCATTGAAAAGTTGCAGCGTTTGTTTAAACCTTATTCTTAAATTGACAACTTTGTGTATTTACCATCACTGTCAGCATGTAAAAAAGCAGTCAATACAAGTATGTAATGCAGATGGTCTTTGAGACGTAATAAAATGTGAAAAAACTGTTTTTCCTCAGTGAAGAAGTTGTGTTTTCACTTTCTATGCTTTTAAAAAGAAAAAAATGTTTGCTCCTTCTATTGCCACATGGAAGGTAAGAGCAGACTCACAAAGCCAACGTGCAGGCTGGGGGGTCATTATGTCTAGTTCATATAAATGCTGACTCTTAGACCTCCAACTCTGCAGCCATAACTCCCCCCCTGCTCCCTTTTCCTGCCGCGTATGCCTGTCTTTCCAAAACCTCCAAAGGCAATCGAACAGCAGGAACACAACTTCAAAAGACGAGCTAACTGCAAACACAATAAACCTGACAATAAACCTGCAGCTAAACCACCTCTGCACGAAGCCGACTTTCATAGGCTCATTTAAAAGTGCAGGTCTGACGTTTTTATGAGCTGTGTGTTCGGTATAGTTACCGTATACTATACTATTATAATCATTTAAGCTTAGAAAGAAGAAGAGTCAAAGTCCCATGAAAAAAATCAGCAGATCATTTATTACATACAGAAACATGAAACAATAAAACAAACAGGGTAAAATAATATAATGTTCATGTACAGTGGATTCATTTTATGTGCATACCCGAGAGAGAGTAGAGCCTCTTACTGATTGGTGTAATTAAGTGCTTTTAGATACACTTGTGGTTGAAAATGGTAAACTGGTTTGAAAAGCTACTGTTGGTGTGAGAATTTGTCTTAGCTAACCAAAACACAAACAAACCAAAAAAAACCAAAAAAAAAAACCCAAAGACAAAACAGAGAAAAAGAAACTGCAGTGCTTGTTTGTCTCTGCCTCGGCTTACTGCCAGCTCAAAAGAAGAGTCCTCTCATCCTCCGGCCGATGCCCTGTCTGTCGTACAGGACGTTGAACTTGTTGATGAACTGGTTCATACTGTTGCAGGTCTTGGTGATGGTGCCTAAGTAGGCCATGAGGCCCACATCATTACATTGCTGCAGGGAAACCAGAGGCATAGTTACAGAAAGCATTTGTTTGGCAGTACAACTCGGAGATTCACTACAAACAGTGATCATATAACAATCCCATTTCTATGAATATCTGCCGAATATTAACACGAGGGATTAAGGAGAGTGGTAAAAAGAATCTGCGTTGTCCAGCTTTGTTTCTTGCTGCTATTGAACACTGAAGATTTTCCAGTAATATTCTATATTTTCTACTAATTTTATGAAAATTGTCTGTGTATCCAAAGCCTGAGAGTTTATTCCTCTTTGCCATAGACCTCAAGTTTGTCCAAAACTAGGAACACACTCACGATTCAAATGTTAGTTTATTTGTCCTGCTACTGGAAATACTAGGACACCAAATTTGTATTAATCCACAGCTGAAAATTATTCCCAACAAATACACTATTTACTTTCGTTTGAGTGATGTTTGCTGAAAACTACTATATCCTGTTGTTTTAGGAAATTACTGAGCCTCTTCTAAAAAATGAAACTATATATAAGCTGACACATGTGATTTTTGGTTTCCCTGAAAATGTTAAGAAAACACAGCGGACACTTCTGAATTATGCTAACACTAGATTCTAAACACTGTAACAATCATGTTTATCATCATTTGTAAATCCATCACATTGTACCGTGAACGCACCTGCCCCCCCCCTCTATTCTTCTTGTTTTGCATTGTTGCTTTTGATCTTTGTTGATAATAAGAAAAATGTAGAGTGACACCAGCTTCATCCTTTAACATCTGCTATTTTGATGAAAGCATCACCATCCATTAGGGCTATTCTTTATGTTTGTAGGTGGGGCATAACAAAGCTTGCTTACATCATAGAAGTCAGTTTTGAATTTCGTGGTGCTGAGGACCGGCAGTCTGTGGCACAGGGCATTCGCTTCTCGAAGGATCTCATGGTTAAATGGCACCTCTCCTACAGCACATGAAAACAGACAGAAGGGACAAAAAGCAAAACTTGTAAAGCAGTACACTAAAACAGCGAGGTAAGATGATGCTGTCAAGATGCTATCAAACAGGCACTTGTAATTATGGAGGTCTGTTTGAGGGGGCCTCCCATAATGGCGTAAAAGTGAGGAAAGGAAACATCTCATTTAAAAGCAGCTGTTTTCCAGACTTATTTTCACATTCTTTGCTCTCACTGCACTGCCTCATCAAAAGGCCTTGTCAGTTCTCTCACCTGCTTCCACGGCTTTGACGTACTCTAGAATGATCTTCACCCGGCTGTGGAGCATCTTTATCGCACTGTGCTGGGCTATAAGGTGTTCAGCAACTAACAGAGACACAAAATATCAGAGTTTAAACCTTTTCAGACAGGATCCATTTTTACTGACACTGTGTAATATTAGTCAGGTCATAGGAGAGTTGATTCCATCACATTTCTAGGGCTCATTCAAAATCTAGTGATACAGAAGACATTTCTGTTTAGTTTAGCGTTTGTATTTTTTACATTTCTTTGTATTATAAGCATGCTGACAGTCTGTATCTGTGTTTATTTCCCACTGATTTAATACTATGTAAAGACTTAAATTGCTTTTATATGAGACTGCTCTATATGGGACAGTAACCACAACATCTCTCTAATTCCAATGACTAATTTGCATGGAATAAGAGAGAATGCTTCAAATTTATAAAATTTAAATGAAGACTTGACTTGTTACAAATAAAGGTAGGAAGTTTTGTTATTTTTTTCTGTTATCAATATTAATTTGGGGTGTTCTAGTTAGTATAGGTCTACATAATATCTTCATTACATAAATAACTGATAAAATCCACTGATTATGCACTGAAGAATCAGATATATGTGAGATGCCAGAATCTCCCACACTGTCTCTCCAGAAAGAAATTAATTTACAGTTGTGTTCAACACAGCCTGCAGAAATGAGTCCTTTGGGTGAAGTGGCTTATGTAACTGAAAACATCATATAACAGCCCAGAGCCTGGACTAATGTACTGCTGCTTGACCAAATCAGGGTATTTTGGTCTTTAATTTGAAAGCAGAGCTTCTTCGTATTCTACGCATAAATATATAGTACAACATATTCAGAACACCATTTCTGAAATGTAACAAATCATAACTGTAAGAAACTCCACAAGTATCTCAGCTAGTAGTGGCTGGAAAAGCCATTTCATTTCAATTCATCATAAATCTGAGATAATAGCAGAGATAAGCGCTTTTATGGATAACTGTTACATAAACAGTCTTTATTAAAGCGACTCTAAAAACAAGTGAAAATGGTTTACAGATAACAGGATACTGCAGTGCATGTAAACTCTCTCACTTTAACCTTTAAAGCAGTAGAGCAGTAGTGACAGTTCGGTTGACAAACCTGTCGAGTTTTCTCCTGTGCCAGTGGCTGTCATTCGAGCTACGTGGTCAACACCGATTCTCTCTGCTTCCTCTGTGGCCAGAGTGTACGTCAGCTCAGCAAACAACATGGTAGCCTGGGAGAAGAAAACAACAAAAAACACCAAAACATATGAGATAAAACTTTTCTCTTAGGGAAAGAGGGTCCCTTCACAGGAAAAAATATGTAGATGATATTAGATATAAACAGTACCTCTCCATTGATGATGTCAATCACAGATTCATAAACACTAACAGGAAGCTGAAAGCAGAAAAGATGCATCGTTTAGAGCAGCTGCATCTATACAAAACTGTGCTATTTTCTCACAATTCAAGGGAAAGAAATCAGAGCAACTCACGTCAGTGTGTTTGGTCATTGGGTTGAGCTTGAGGAAGAGAGGGCTCTCAATGATCTCACACACCTGGAGGAGGAGAGTGAAACAACAGTAAGAAAAGGCCAAAAAAAAAAAATCTGATGAGGTAAGATGACTTTTCTTTTACTACCGACAACAAAAGTAAAAAAGTCTAATTGATATTGTGTTGGAATTCAACTAACACAACTTCTGTAGTGTATACAAATGAATGATTAATAAAATATGTCTGTGTCTGCAATATTAAAGCCACTGCTTTAATATTTACTGTTATCTGACCAATCAAGGTCACGGCTGCAACAGGACTGCCTCGCCACTTGCTACTGAATGAATAAGCGAAGATCTGAGAGGAGTTAAAGATACCCATCTTCTGCTTTCATTCAGATTTGCTGTCCATATTGCACCTTTAACTTTTGCCTACCTGTTTATGAATGTGGATATCTGATTGGTCGGGGGGACCGCCTGTGGTGTACCAACCCAAGAACTCCATCTCTTTGAAAACCTGTTTGACTGAGAGATGAGATTGATTATTATAGAAAAACTACAGCAAGCACCTGACAAAAAGTCATAAAAGTAAATGCACTAACACAAGTGTATTTTTGCCCTTGACACATAAACACTACTTACATTGTTCCTCCTTGGTGTAATAATACTCCTTGTCAATATGCACTCGTTCATCTATGGTGTGAGACAGCAACTCAAAGGAGTTCATCACCTCAATGTTTCTACCCTCCTGCTTCCCAATCAGGGCTCCAATCACTGAGCAGAGGAGAAAACAAAATGCACAGCATCTACTGTAATTATCTGTTTTATTACACTCACAGAGCAACAAGAGATAAGGTACGCACCACTCTAACAAAAACCATTTTTCTTGCAGAAACGTTCTCATACATACCCTGCATTGGTCGTCCCTCCTGTGAGCGAATGCGTATCCAGTGGTCGGATATGTTGAGGATAACCAGAGGGTGTAAGGCCACGGAAACGCTCCCGGTGACCCCTGAGGCCATAACACTGGGGCTGGCTACAGTCACAGAGAGACACAAACAGGAGGAGCTTTAAATCTACAACAACTACAATAATGCTATAGTCAGAAAAATGTGTTTTTCTTCTTGTTTGACCCTCACTGTGGAGAATGATGACACCAGAAGACTGTTTTCACATTCAACTGCTGAGGTAGGAAAGTTTCTCTGTGCACAATCTAAATCCCCCATTTCCTCTCCCTGTTCTCTCTTTTAACTCGGGTTCTCTGTGTTGGACCATCAGCCGTCCTGGGACCTCACCCTCTCCCCCTCTGGCAGTTGGTGCCTCATTCCAGATGTTTTGGATCTGGATCTTCATCCTTCTGGAAGTTCAGCCTCTCCTTTTGTCTCTTTCTCACTCTCTCTCCCTTGTGTGCATGTTTTTTCCTTGTCTCTCTCTCTCTCCCTCTGTGTGAATATGTGCAAATGGTGTGCTTGAGTTTGCCTCTCATGTATTTGTGTCTAGTCTATACTCTTTCCAGATCGCATACTTTGGAGGAGGACGTGTGGCTCAGGTCTGTTTGAAATAGATGTAAATTTAAACACTTAAAATAGGGTAATACGATTTTTCTGTGGGATTAGTTGTTATTCAAAGAAGTGTATTATATTCATGTCTTAAACTGTGTCTTTGGGGATGAACTTTGCAGATAGGCCGATATATCGGTTCATCTCATGGACAGAGGGCATAGAAGACCAGCCCTATTTTGAGATTGGGTTGTTGTTATAGCTAGGTAATGAGTTCTCTCCCCAACCTGCATGTGGTGATGGATTTAGGTTTGTGTTACCGATCCAAACTATACTAAGAGATGAGAGGAGAAGTGATCAAAAATCCAATATGACTTATTTGTTGACAGCTTTTAGAGCAGATTTACTTTACGTTAACCCGCTTATATCGGCCAACCCGCTACCTGCCACCTTTAAAACCACGAAGGCATCTCTTCCCACCTCCCATAACACAAATATACAACACCTGCCACAATTTGCACGTAGGTCAATGTTGATATCGGACAGAAATGGTTAAATAAGGGAGAAATACTCGCCTGCCCCATCCACTTCCATTCCTCCACCATTGCTGGTCGCCATCTTGTCCGGTATTTCGCGCAGGCGCAGTGGAGTGTTCACCTAACGAACGTTAGGCGGCAACGTCGCCACATAAGGAAATTTTAAAATTAGCGCTACCGCATAATTATTGTCATAAATCTACCAAGTGTTTACAAGACACATGGATTTCGACCGAGATACGCTATGTTGCGCCGAAGGAAACATTTTTGATTTAACCGGGTATGTACCGCTAGGTCCTACAGTCAATGGGCAGCTGTTTCCTGGGGATTGCTGATTTGGGCGCAACCTGTGTGCGTCGTGATAGTAGTCCGTGTCGAAGGTCTAAAGAGTTTTGTTTACAAAATGGAAGAATTTAAACTCTGTAATCTGGACTACTTTCCCGAGAACATTTTAATTGATGTGTTGTCGTTTCTGAGCGTACGGGAGCTCGTCAAAGCTGGAAGGTAAGAGAAATGTAACTTTGCCGACCAGTGTTTTACCAGTTATTCGTATTGTGAAACAAAACTCTGCCAGCTTTGCCTTTGTTCTGACTCAAGTCACATGATTAAGTTTTTTGTTGCATTTTACGGTGTTTTTAGAGTGTGTAAGAGATGGAAACGTCTTGTTAAAGACCAGAGACTGTGGAGACATGTCGATCTGACGACATGGAAGGGGGTAAGTTACTTACAATGTGACGTTAATATTTCAGTTTTGATTTACCTTTTCATCTTTCATTTGGATCTTCTATTGGATTAACGTAGCCACACAACACATCCACAATAACAACAAAAAATATAGCCATACAGAACACGCAGTTCCTACGAGAAATCAGATGTCCCAATAGCCACAACTTTATCACTTTCTTTGGCGATAAAGAGGAAAGGCTAAGAGTCTTTGAAAACCTAAAACCAAGTCAAGAATCTTTGACAGTCACATCAAGTCACTGACAAAGTCTGCATGCTACCATCTTAAAAATACATAAAAGTATCAGAGGATTCATGTCTAACCATTGCTTACAAAAGTTGCTCAAGCTTTCATTGCCATCAGGTTTAGGTCTCAGCTCAGGACTTTTCTCATTCAGAAAGCTGCTGCTAAAATAATCAATCTTGTTGTTTTCCCCAGGCTTTTGAGACAATGTTAGCAAACTTACATGCATTAAAACTGAAAAACCATTAACATATTTGATAATCTGTACAGTAGATTGTTGTTTTGTTTTGCTGTTTAAGTCAAGACAAGGAACCATACAAAAATGAAACTGGTTTCCTGTGGGTTGTAGCCTAAAAGAGTTAAAGTACTCATGCACCACAGAGTTAAATATCCAGAAGAAAAATATTAGGCACTATCCACTTGTATTCATTACGTTAAAAGATCGTTTTTAATGTTTTAATTTGAAGTGTAACGTTTTATGTTGTATATGTATTTTATGTGTACGTCTTACCATTAGACTCTATAGAAGTCGATTACAAATGGATTGACAGAAACTCTCTCTTTTGCTTCCCATCCTTTATTCTCAACACTCACACATATTCGTGGACTGTCCACTGTGTGCAAGGTGACATCCCGCATACTTTGGGTCCTGCTGCGTCAGTACCTTGGTTGTGGACTAAGATGCCTTCGGCTGCGTGGGTTGCTGCTCTCTGCCCGAGGCGGTAGCTTTCTCTCTGAGTCTTGGCTCAAAGCTTTGGCCACAAAGTGCCCTCGCCTGAGTAAGCTCTATCTGTTGCATGCAGACCTGAGGAGCCTGTCCAGTTGCCAGCTTCTACCTCCGTCTTTGCAAGTGCTGGAGTTGCGTGGTTGTGAGCTGCCTCGCAGCTTTTTCAACCAGGCACTGCCTACTTCACCTGCCCAAGAAAGAGCAGAAGCCACGTCCAGTGTTGGCGCTCAACAGAAAGGGCAGGATCAGAAAGGAAAAAAGCTTGGCACTCCATCAGGGATTCCTATTGAAACATTAGTCCTTAACAATGTACCCTCTTTCACGGACCAACACCTGCAGAGTCTGACATCATGGGAGAGGCTCAGTCGACTGGAGCTGCGTGATACCTTTCGCATAACAGCTAACGGGCTCAGGAGCTGCGCTGCCAAGGACGGCATCTGTGGTGTGGAAGGCCTTTCCAGGCTCAAGTTTCTAGAAATAGGAATCACTGGGCGGCAGGGCTACCAGTCACAGATGGCCTCCCTGGGGCTAGGGGCAGGATGGCTTGGCCTGGAAGAACTGAGCCTGGGTGGTAAAGAGGTGGGGCCAGGTCTACTCTGTGCCAGCCGTCTGAAGGACCTGAAGCGTCTGCGCCTGTGGGCCTGTACTCTCAGCGAGATGCAGATAGTTCGGAGCTGCCGTATGCTTCGTGGACTCCGACGGCTGGAGTTTTTGGACGTGAGCTTCCAGCCTCGGCAGTGTCCACCAGTGTTGGAAGGGGAAGGTGGCGGTGAAGAAGAGCAGGGCAGTGAAGAAGCTGCAGGTGGAGATAGCAACAATGATGAGAACAAGACGCTGGATGTGAACGATCCTATTCCAAGTGTGCGCCGCTCACTGGCTGTCCTGCTGCCATCCTGCACACTAGTTTTCACCAACTGCTCTGTTCAGATTAATGCAGACTAAATGACGTCATCACTACTGATGAATACAAGTGGCCAAAATGGTTAAAATTCTCTTTCACACAGATATGTGTAGTTTTTATAGCATTATCGATGAAATGGTTAACATTCATTTTTATTATTGTGTCATGATATAAGTATGCCCAGCCCATATTGTCTTCCAATATATCATAGTCTCAAATGAGTCAGTTCCAAGGTGCAACATATGTTTTTCATATATATATATATACATATATTTTCATTTTTCACAACCAGATTTTCTGACCTTTGTGTCAACAACATTAAAAAAAAAACACTGACAAAACAACTACAGTGTAATACTGGAGAAATCAGAGTAAACTCTTAATTAATAGTCCATCTTGTTTTCTCTTCCAGGCTTTTGAGACTGTTTTACCCGTGGATACTTTTGAATCTGCCAACCTCCGTAGCCAGAGGAGGAATACCAGGTGTCAACTTTGCAATTTAAGGGTTAGGGTGAGGATTAGGGTTAGTGGACATGTGTGGATTGAATAAAACTTGAATAAAAGCTGAGATGGCCAATTGCCTGAAGCATAAGAGACTCCTTTCACTTGAATAAAAGCTTACTTTTAATGTAGCTATATATTGTGATATAGCATTTTAAATTGAAAATCAAATGATAAAGTCTCTCTGGATAAAATAACCAGAAGTGAATCCAGCACATTGAAAATACCTGATAAATTAAGGTACTTCATTACCTTGATGAGAAAGTCATCTTGCCACAAAGCAGCCTTGCTTTTTTCCTTGGAGACCCATATATATTGAAGTTGGAGCTATCGCATTGAAAACACTTTGGAAAAATCTCTGATGTTGACAAATATATGATTTTACAGTTTATATTGTCTGTATTGTTACTCACTGTCTTCGAGGTAAATCAGTGGATAGTCTGACTTCCAAATTGATTGTTCACATGAAACATATTAACAAAAATAGACAAGCTTTTAGCTAAGTGTTTAAAACTCAGTCACAATATGACACAAAATGTGGAACTGTCGCTGCTAGACTGTAAAGACTTAAGCAGGTGTCGGATACAAAGGCAGACAACTGAAACATACTGCTGGCAATCCACCTGTTTCCTGTACTTTAACTCCTGTTCAACAATGTATACATTCAGACAAAATGTCAGTTACAAACAGGTGTCTGGTTCTGGTGTTACAGAACAACAGCATACCATATGTAAATTCATCTGTATCATGTCCCAATCCCCTGTCATTTTTCCAATTTCTTTACCTATATGCTTTTTAGAAATTATGAAATAACAATGCTAATTGTAAATGTCTGTTGATTGTGTAATGGAGAGAAAACATGGAAGATGTGCATCCTTGACATGAATTGTCATTTAAAGCACAGTTATAGATGTTTGAAAATTTAAATGAGAAACTGTTTTGAATAAATCTATTTTGAACAAATAAATCCTGTGGTATATTTGTTTTTGTATTTTGTCATTTAATAGATGCATTCTCTTAAAAATAAAGATAAATAATAAATAAAGATCTTTTTTTTGAATTACAGACTGACCTTTCATGAAATTCAATTCACACTCATTAAACGAAAAACATAAGTTAACAGCATATATTCTAATTGGGGAAAATGTTATAAATTGTTGTGTCATGTTAAGATGTTATGAAGCTGCTGTAGAGTTTAGCTTGTTCACACATCTGGGATCTACAACAAAAAGAATGTTGTTAGTGCTGAAACGATAAGTTGAGTAATCAAATAATTGATTAGCAGAAAATAAATAGCCTCTAATTTGGATAGTGAATCAATCATTTTAGTTATTTTTCATTGAAAAACATTACTTTCTTTGGTTCCAGATTTTCTGCGGGAAGGACTCTCTGCTCATTTTTATTTTATGTAATTGGAAATGGTATCATTGTAAAAGATGTAAATCTTTGAATCTTAAGATTTTTGAGCTAAACAAAACATTTGAAGATGTCACTTTGTGGTCTGAGAAATTATTATGGGCATTTTCCTCAAATTGTTTTTGACCTTTCATTGAATAGACAGTTATTTGATTTATCATGAACTTGTAAATATTTGATTTTTTTTTCTTTTTGTTAGTTGCAGCCCCAGATGTTTTCACTAATAAAAATATCATCTTACAAAGAAACACCAGGGACAAAAGGGGCCATGGTGGGTAAACTCAAATTTGAAACTATATAGTTGACATCACAAGCATAAAGATGTTTATTCTCTTTTACAAAGGAAACGCAAACAGCGATAGGGTTCAGTTACTTTGGCCAGGCCACGAATGAAAACAATAATAAAGTAACGACACTGTGAACACTTCTTCACCGCTGTTAAAAGATTCAGGAAAAGGAAACAGGAGAGGAAGGCGGGTCCATATCGCTGTATCGTCGGTGTTCACCAATCACACGTGTTTTCCTGCAGCAATTCTGGCCAATGGGAGCCTTCTATGTGAGGCATACCGACCAATCGCTGTCGTGAAGGTTGGCTTTTTGAAAACGTTGGCGGCCGAAGAAGTTCAAAAATATTAGGACTGGGCTTTACACGCTGGAAAGTTAATACTCCGTATCTTCATTACGATGCAGGTAATTTGGTATTTTACTTTTTTGGTAGCGAGGTTGGACTGGGCAGCAATTGAGAACTCCGAGCAGCTTCTTTCAGTTGTCGCAGATTTTAGCTAGGTAGCTAACGTTAGGTTTGCCAGCTACCCTATTGAGCTAACCTAATTGTAGCATAACGTCTCTTAAATTGAGTTGAACATGACAACAACCCTTGTATAATGTATGTATATGACAGAAGATAAACATAAGTGGCTATATTCAATGTAATTCGATGGTGTTGAATGTAAGTCTATGTTTCAGGCGCTACCCCACAAACAAGGCAAAGGTTTTAACTGTGGCCTAACGTTACCGAACCGTTCTCATTGTTTAACGACAGAAACATGCCTATTTAAGGACATTTACTGTATCTAAGTGAACGACTTAAACCAAAATCTAATTAATCAATGTGGTGATGAATCATTTTTTATATTACACATAAACTGCGTTGTATTACCTTACCTAAATGTAGTAGAACTTTTTAACATTACAAAGTTACATTGTCAGCTTCACAGTCTACCCAGTGTACCCAGTCTGATACATTCACAGATATTGAAAATGTACACTGAAGTAACAGACAAAAAGGGCCATCTATACAGTCTAATGCAGTCCATTGTTGAAGGGTGTGTTGTCAAGGTGGAGAAAATATCATGAAAGTGGGAAGTCATAAAGATCAAAATGTCCACCCTCTTTCTGAAGCTTGAAGCGACTACAAATCCCCAATAAACAGCGAAAGTAGTTGAGCCCTAATACCACTCAGCCAGCCTCAGTCTATGCAGGAAAAACCCTCAGAATCAGAGCCACCTTGGGTGTTTTAAGTTGATGGACTGTTTTCCTCATCACCCTGCTTGCTATATATACCCTGGACATTGTCTAAAATAAGAAATATAACTTGAAGCTAAAAATAAGTCTGAATGATAAGACACTCCACTCAAATGTACTGTAGGTTAATGTGAGCTGTCTGTATTTATTTCTTTACAGAATAAGGAAAATTATGAGCCCAGGGATTTCCCAAGACCGGTAAGTAGTAATGGCTATAAAAAGATGTCTAGATTTGCCCACTGTGCTTAATGAATATCTCATCTGTGATTACCTTTTGTACCAACACTTAGGAAAAAGGTCTATCAAATGAGCTGATGTGGTGTGAAAATATTCAAAATCAGTATTGTTTTCTAGCCAATTGAAGTTTATTGTCAATAAAGCACTTAATAACTGCTTTTTTGTGTTTTTGCTTCTGAATATCAGTTTACAACCCCTAGCATGGTGGCAGGCCCACAGCGTGTTCAGGTGAAGACACGAGCAGAGATGGACAAAAATGCCATCACAGGTAACCTCTGCCTCCTCACACACAGATACCATTCAAACTTCAACAAATCTTCCTGTTTTGATTGTATTGTCATTTTTAGGCCCTGGGAGAGAGTGCGTTGGCTCATCCAGTTCAGCTTCAAAGTAAGTGTATTCACTCGTACCCCTCCATTTGTGTATTGCTATAATGATCTGTTTTCATCAAAGTGATGGCCTCAACTGTTTGAATGGTTAGCACAAGAATGTTTGTGTTTGCACTCTCTACAGGAAAGTCTCCATTGATGACTTCGACATCGGTCGACCATTAGGGAAGGGCAAGTTTGGTAATGTTTACCTTGCAAGAGTAAAGAAGCTGCAAGCCATCGTGGCGCTGAAGGTGTTGTTCAAGTCACAGATGGAAAAGGAGGGTGTGGAGCATCAACTCAGGAGGGAGATTGAGATTCAGGCCCATCTCAAGTTAGTATCCTGAAAGAACATTTTTTGTTGTCTGATGTGGGTTGGTATTTAGCTATGTTTAGAAGACAAATGCTGAGTACTTGAGGGGCATAATTCAGGGCAAAATATCTTAGTTCATACATTTCCTGAAAGGCTATTTGCTACTATTCTCTGCCCCTCTGAACATTCAATAACTTCTAACATTTATCTATATAATATACAAGGTGTCAGATGAACAGTGGTTTAATTTTGTGCTTCACATCTTTACTGTGAATTGCAAACTGAAACGATTGCTGCAACGTTTTATGTGAATAATGTTTTGCAAATTTTAATGGTAGGTTAACCAATGAGATGCCAAGTTAGATGCATGTACAGTTTTGGAGGAACATTTGTGTTCTTCCTGCATGTCATATGATGGTTATCTGTGCTCTTTTAGGCAGTAGCATTTGCATTTTGATAAACATTTACTCCAGTTTATCACAAAATAACTAGTACAACCCTGCAAAATACTGGCAGCACTGTTTCAGCAGATTAATTGATGGTTCATTTCTGAAATACCAGATTAACACATTTATTCAATTCTTCTTCACACATCTTGCTCAAATAGGGATTTTGCTTTCTGGTACTATGAATACACTGACTTTGAATGTCTTTCACTTGGTTTTGGAAATACCTTCAACAACACTCTACCTAAAAATATACTCTATTTTCTCCTCAGGCACCCCAACATTCTGCGCTTCTACAATTACTTCCATGACCGCAAAAGGGTGTTCTTAGTGCTAGAGTACGCCCCACGTGGTGAAATGTACAAAGAGCTACAGAGATGTGGAAGATTTGATGACCAGCGCACTGCCACAGTAAGAGATGAACCAAGTTTGTTCATTGTTCAGGAGTAATTTGCACATCCTTACTTCATCCTAGGCAGTTTACTGGACTTGATGAACTACATTGCTTGTATTGTGTGTGTTTAAATTTAAATGTCGTAATTCAGTGTTAACCTCTTTAAATTTGCAGTACATGGAGGAGATATCTGATGCTCTAATGTATTGCCATGAGAAGAAAGTGATTCATCGTGACATCAAGCCAGAAAATCTGCTTCTCGGCTATCGCGGAGAGCTGAAAATTGCCGATTTTGGTTGGTCTGTTCATGCACCTTCTCTGAGGTGAGTAATCATAGTGTCAATGCACCACTATACCCTGTAAGAAATGGCTGTCTGCTGCTGTGTGCTGTCGCATGTCTGTTTTTTTTGCTACCTTCCCCACTCACCTCTTGTTTTAAACCTTCCCAGACGTCGCACCATGTGTGGAACACTGGACTACCTCCCTCCAGAGATGATTGAGGGACACACCCACAGTGAGAAAGTGGACCTGTGGTGCATTGGGGTCCTCTGCTACGAATGCCTGGTTGGCAACCCACCTTTTGAAACTGCCAGCCATTCAGAAACGTACAAAAGAATTATGAAGGTTGGTGTTTTTCTTTGGGTGTCAAATTCTTAGTTGGACAAATCTAAAGAAATTGTTTTGTCACTTTTTGTAAAGTGAAGTCTGGAAGAACCTTGGCCACTTCCATTCATGGATATGTGAGAATAACCTTTTTGAGATATTTTACACCGTTCAGAATAGTCAAGGGTCGGCCCTACCAGCACTAAGCATGCTGGTGCTTATTTTGGTAGGGGTGTTTGAGGGGTAATTTTACTGAGGAGTGAGGACGTGTTATGCTTCCACTCTCTCGGTCTCTTGCGTTTTTCAAAATTCTAGTGACTGAAAACAGAAATTTTAAAGATTACTCTTGAACACACATCACTGTTTACAGACTGTCACCCTGCTTCAGTGTTTACCTACTGTACTTAGGGGATTATTACCAACAATTAAAGTACATTCACTAACAGATTTACCTCCAAACAAAGGTTTATCATCAGAACATCTACATTTTTTTTTTTTTTTTTTTTTTCTTGTGTCCCAACAAACTTTGCTGTGGCCTTGTTGCTGTCTCCAGATCCTAGCAATTACTCTTGAGTACAACACTATCATAACTGATACAAAATGATGGCTGTATTCAGAAATAAGAATCAATTTATAATATTTTCATCTACATATGTTTTTACTCTTCAGTGATTTCAGGAAACTTTATAAGTTTCTGTCCATGAACCCTGAACAACACCAGATCATGAGCTGAGAAAGCCTAGTTTTAGGCAAAATTATGGTATCAGTATTGGGATGTGATATATCATGAATCAATTAAACCACAATACACAGGTATTTTAAAAAAGTAAGGTATCTATATAAACAACTAGTATGAACTATTTCTCTTAGAAAAGTCAGTATTTACTGCAACAGTCTGTGTGATGATTAGATAAATAAATACCCTCTCGTCATTTTCAGGTGGATTTGAAGTTCCCCAAGACTGTCTCAGATGGTGCACGGGACCTGATATCGAAGCTGCTTCGCCACAGCCCCACCAATCGCCTCTCACTACAGAGTGTCATTGACCACCCATGGGTGCGCAGCAACTCTCACCGGCTCCTACCCCCATCCTACCCTGCCAAGAAATCCTGAGCCCACCTGGTCAACCTGCTTACTGCCTTCAGAGGGGTGTTTTATGTCCACGAGAGACTCTGGGCCAGCATGTTTTGGTTTCACTGCCAAGAGCTTCAAACTGCCATTATTTCGGCACATTTTATGATGCATATACATGCATACCCAGTTTTATGTTGTACAGTGTGGTGTCATTATATATGTCTAGTTATTTAGAGGTGTATGTGTTGTTACTTTAATTTCTGAAACATTTTTAAAATGGACAAAGCTCAGTTTTGTATTTCTGCGCCTGATGGTGTTGACTCCAAAGTACTACTGTTAGACAGCCTCAAGCCGAATATATTCTCAAATAGTTTAAGATAATGTGTTTGAGGGATGGGGTGTAAAGCATGTTTTATTTTCCCTCAAGCTGTACTTCAAATTTCTAATAAATATTATAAAAGGATTTGAGGACATCTATTGAATAATTTATTATGTAAAGGAAGTGGTTGCATTGCAGATCCAAACAGTATATCAGGTCTAATACAAAGGCACCCTGCAATTTATCCTAATTTCATTAAGTTTATGTTCAGGTTTTGTTGAAACTGTTTACAAAGATGTTCCTTCACATTTATGGTCATTTTGGAGGCTGTAGTTTAGTTTGTCACGTGTGCTGTTGAATTATACTGATATGATTTTAGTATTTTATCCATCCTCTTTATCAATGAGGGTAGACTAATAAAACGGGAACATGGTATATATTATGAAATTATTTCTTAAGGTTTGTACTAATAATATATGAATGACCCCCCCATCTACAGTAAAATACTCGTAATCGGTAGTTTATCATTTAAATAATACACATTCACAAAGTTACTTGACAGAAACGTGTACATACGGTAGCGTGGCCGAGCGGTCTAAGGCGCTGGATTAAGGCTCCAGTCTCTTCGGGGGCGTGGGTTCGAATCCCACCGCTGCCATCACATTTTTGTCCTCAGATTGTATTTTGTATTTAATTTATCAGAGATCTACCGTCTGCCTTCTCTGAAAGTTTTTGTTGTCGGTGAATATCGGTAGAAGTTATACAGCGAGCGACGTAACATTGTCACCAAAAACAAACGAGCTGGAAACGTGATACGTTAGGTTGACTTACCATAAAACAATAGAAATGATGGTAACTCGTATTTTCTCTGGAACACCATCAGTATTGGGTCAAGCCAATTATCGCCGAAAAAACAAATTACACAATAACTTGGCATAGTCTTAAGCAAACGTGGATGTAATTTGTTACATTAAAGCGCTAGAGGTCACTAAATGATCAAAATGTTACACGGAGTTTAGGTTTTAGTCAACATCGTTAATCGAAAATTCTTTCAATTGCTTTTGTTTGCCTTTATTATCATATTTGAATATGTCTCGGATCTGGTATCTGTATCTGTATGAATAAAACCACACAGCACAACGTGCGTTTGTGTTGTCGTTTAATCTTCCTGATTGTCTCTCATACACAAGCTGCTATATCCGTTTATCCAGGGGCGGGGGCAGACATTGTAAACACTCGGGGCTTAGCCTCAACTTCAGTTTAATTCAGGCTACATGCTCCTCCAAGGAAATATTTTCTGGATTCACAGCAGCTACGTGCACTATTTACTGTATCAAGCCATTTGTACATTATTTGGGGAAAACATGATAGTTGCCCTAGAAAAAAAAAAAAAAATCATCCAGAGCCTGCATCATATTTTGAATCAAATTGTTCTCTGTCTCCATCATTCCGAAACCACCATACACAAAAATGTTTTCAGTGACTAATTGTCACTACTGCCACATAATAAGAGGTCAACATTTCTGATGTTACTATTTTGAATTTGGGACCTGTTCAATGCCCAATTGTGACTTTTGAAGTTAAAAGCACTGGATAACAAGTGCGTCACAGCCAGGTTGTCATCAATTTTGTCTTTTTAAGTTATTTTTTGCCTTGATTCCTGCATTGATTGAAAGTGCAATGTTTCCCTCTGAAATGTAGTGAATAGAAGTCCTGCATTGGCAATGTTTAGTAAAAACATTTAAAGTATTAAAAGTACTCAAAGGAAACACCTGTCACCATTATACTATTATATGTTTTCGCTTATGCTTTAATTTGTGTGTAGCATTTTACTATTGTAGTTGTCTATGGCATTAACCAAGAACTTGGTTCCTTCTCGTTTACTAAACTTTTATTTTGGTAGGAGAAAGCTTTTAAAGTTGTTCCGGTTTACGTGACATCGATTTTTTTTCCCTTCCGTTTCAAACCTTCATAGAACTTCACTAAACACAACAGAAAGCTGTTGTCTTCGGGTCGGAAATTACCCCATGTGTTATCAGTATTATCACTTTTAATCACTAAAATCTAAGCTAACTACGTTGAGACATGGCTGGTTTACCACCGGGAGACCCACAGCTCGTCTCAATGATCGTCAGTCATTTAAAAACACAGGGACTCTTCGACCAGTTTCGGAGGGACTGCCTGGCAGACGTTGATACAAAGGTAACGGTTGAAAATATCTTCGTAACGTAATTTCAAACAGTGTTTATTGTGTAATGACTGTGTAACGTTTATGTGTGAAAGCTTAGTTTAGGGAGCTCTGAAAGCAGGTACTGTTCTGCTGGAGCAGGTTTGACACTTGAGTCCCGTTTCGGCTAACTGAAGCTACATGCCAGGTGTTCATTTGTTCATTCAGTTATTCATTATTTTTACTGCGGGGCCTGGAAAACGAGCTGTCGTTCATATTAAGGAGATAGGTCAGTGTTAGCTTTAGTTTTTCCTACCTCCGAGGCAGCCACTGGTTTTCCTTCATTTCCATTCATTTTGGTACAGTATAAAATTCAGTAAAGAGCCTTGGTGAGGATAGACAGGTTATGTAAATCTACCACATTTCTCATTTAAGGGTCAGGTTTGGGTCAGCATACAGGAAAATGTGGATAAGTTATGAATTGCTTATCTGAAGCTAGTTTCAACACAAGCTTGTTTTTCATGGTGCAATGAAACCTGAAATGAAAACTGCTTAGTGCTAAAATGATTAGTCAATTCATTGATTCTATGATGACCTTTATTATTATTATTATTATTATTATTATTATTATTATTATTATAGTTATTGGATTTTTCAAGTAACAATATCCAACAGTTGTTTTGTTATAGCCCCTCAACTATGATTCTCTTCTTGTCTTTTCTCTTGCAGCCAGCTTACTTGAACCTGAAACAAAGAGTGGACAACTTTGTCTCTAATCACCTCTCTAATCACACATGGAGCCCACATTTGAACAAGAACCAGCTGAGGAACAACATCAGACAGCTCGTGCTGCAGTAAGTGAGAATGGAGAAATATCTCTTTTCCACCTTTTGTTTGTCATTTCTACTTTTGCTAAACGTTCACTTAGTAGTTACTTAATAGTTCAGCAGTTGCACTGCTCTTCTGTATTTCAAGTGCTGCATTCTTTTACTTTGTGATGTTTTATATCTAGTTTTATGTGCACCACTTACCCGGAGTTAAATCAAGCTCTTCTTTTTAGATCCGGGATGCTGGAGCAGGGAGTGGACAGGATCGTGGCCCAAGTGGTGGATCCCAAAATCAACCACATCTTCAGGCCGCAGGTGGAGAGGGTGGTCCGTGAATTTCTGTCACCTGGCAGCTGCTCTGAAGAGCCACTGGCCCCACTGCCTTTGGCAGAGATCAAACCAGACAGCAGCATTCCTGAGCAGGGTACATAACATTCTTTTTTCTCTTTATTAGCCTTGCATGTTATGTTTGACCTTTACTTTTACCCACTCAGATTTTGACCACTGAACAAGAAGAATTCTTTTCCTTACTTGCACACACCATAGTGAAGTCATGACACAGATCTCTACTGGTGTCTAGTGTCTACTGCAGTGCAGACAACAGCCATCTTCTTGTTTGAATTTCTCCACTTTTACTCCTCCTTCCAGTAAACAGTTGTCACTTTTTGACTTTTCTTTATGATTTATGTAATACTGTATATCACATGGAGGCTGCCTCTCACAGTAGAGTGGAGATTCAGTCTTTACAGCCTCATGAAATGAGATTTAAAACACAAAAGTAAGCATCTGTTAAATTAAGTGTCTGACTTACATTCACACAGTTAACACATGTCATCACATGCTCTTATGGTCACAGCCTCATCGTCTGCTCCAACCACCACTGCAGCAAGTGACGCCATGTCCATCCTGGACACAATAACTTCTCTCAATCAGGAGGCTAGCGTCAGGGCCAGCTCGGTTACAGAGAAAGGACGCAAAGGCCACGCTTCAGATGAGCCCATGCATCTGGTGGAGGAGAGTGAGCAGGATATGAGTGTTGTGGAGGAAGGAGACTACCACCATGAAGGAAGGACGCTGGAAGAGACAGAGGAAACAAAGTTTGCATCAGAGATCCAGGCACTAGAAGTGAAGACAGAGGACACTCAGGAACAGATGGATCTGGGAAAAGAGAGGTTAATAGAAGAAGTGAAGATGGAGGATGAGGAGTCAGGAGCTCAGGAGCAGACAGAGGAGGAGAAAGATAATGTTACCAGCCGAACCACTGGAAAACCTTCAGAAGAGAAGCAGGAGGATGAGCTACTGAAACATACAAGTCAGGCCAAGCAGAAAGCCAGAGAGAGGATAAAGGAAGGTGAGCTGCTGTATACTCTGAATATGTTTTTAGTTTTATAACAATGCAAAGTATTCTTGATAAAAGCACATTTCTGAGTCAAGGCAAATTTCTGATTAGCACATTGCTGACTCTCTTTTGTTCCTTTGTAACAGTGCATTTGAAATAGAGTAAAAAAATAAGACAGACATGTCTTTGCATTGCAGAATACTCTTTGGAGGACTCTGACCTCGAAGGCCTCAGCGACATCACAGTGAGCTCCGTCCACACCAGCGACCTGTCGTCATTTGAAGAGGAAAGTGAAGATGAGGAGCTGCAGTCTGACTCTTCTGAAGAAGGGGAGCTTCCACTTGATGGTCTCAACTTTTTACTCCTGTCTGAGTTTTCAAACTAATTTTGAAAAGTAACTGTATCATAAAGTGTTAAATATGGTCTGTACTACAGATGTTACAGATGTTCTTCTACAGACTTTAATTTTATGTAAAAAATGTTTGTGTGTGTGTTTTTCTTTCACCAGATCAAGGTGAGAGCGCAGAAAAGAAACATGCAAGTGGAGATGCAGGAGAAGAAGAGCGTAAGCCTCGTCGCAAGGCCTATGTTCACAAGCCCTTCCTCTACTCCCGTTACTATAGCGACTCAGATGATGAAATCACTGTGGAGGAACGTCGAAGATCTGCGGTACGTTGTCTTAATACCAACATTAAAGGTACAGCATTGGAAATCTATTAATAGCTAAATGTAAGACTTTACTTGGTAAATGGAATTCTCACAAACTTGAAAACGGTACAGATTTTTATGGTCCATCTTGGTTACTGTCATTCTGTCATTGCTGTGTCTCTAAACTGTGATCACACAGGCAAAGGACAAAGAGGAAAGGCTGCTCAAGAGACAGCAGAACAGAGAACGAATGGAAGAAAAGCGCAAACAGAAAGCAGTGCAGGCTGAAGAACAAGGTATTTCCGTCTCTCACGCTTCTGCTGTCAAGCGCTTTATTGTGTCTAAATCTTCTCTTCAAATCTGCTCACACTTTATGTCACGCAATCTATAAATTGCATTGTGTGATTTTCACACTGTTTCGTCATGCTGTGTCCTCCCATTGTCCCCATCTTAAAATTCGAACATGTCTTCAGAATAGCTTTATGTACTCTTCACTGTTGCGTCATTTACCAGGCTTAATTTCTTATACAGATCACAAAAAACAAAAGAGTGGAGACTCTTTGGGGCTGGAGCGCCCCAGAGCCAAAGAGGCTCGCAAAGAAAGGAAAGTTCTGGAGAAAAAAATGGCTCTCAACAGGAAGAGGAAACTAGACTCAAGGTAGGTCATCAAAAGCTCAGACACAAATTCGTATTGGTGCTGATCAACTCAATCAAATGTTTAGATAGTTTTGCAGTGTTACATGCTGTAAATGCATCAATTTCATGTTTCAGGAAAGAGGGAGATGTTGCAAACAAGAAGAAAGGAGACACAGGAGGAGATGGATCCAAGAAAGTGGTATGTGAAAGCTGCCACTAATGAAGCACATTTCACTATAGGTAACATGTTTGTCCTTGGATTGGGGAGGTGTAACAAGCAACATTGTGTTTTATTGTTTTAAAATTAGGAAGTGAAATCTGCCACCGCAAAGACTCCACAACCAAAATTGATAAGAAATCTGTCAGAATCTGCATCATCTGACGAGAGGCACAGAAGGATGAGCGGCAGCGTCTCAGAGGATTCCAGCGAAAACAGAAAGATCTCCGACAAAGGCCGGACACACTCCTTCATCCTGGAGTTAGAGCAAGGTTCCCAGGAAGCTCTTAAACAACGTTCAGTTGGAAAATTTGATCGTCCGTCTCGTAAAGAACTTCACTCTAAAGAACGCAAAGAGAAAGAACGCAGCCTGTCAGATGAACGTGCCAAACTCAAACAAAAGCAGGAAAAGAAATCTGAACATCAGGCAGATGAATCTCAGCATAAGGAAGGTGTTAAAGTGTCGTCTGAAGAGAAAGGTGAGAAGAAGCCTAAAATGAAAAGTGAGAAGAAAATGACAGGAAACACAAGAGAAGGAAAAGCGTTTGTGTCTGAAGGTGTTGCTGATGAAGGCCCTAAAGATGCAAAGAAGGTGAAGGCTCCATCCACGGAGGTTGTCAAAGCAGAGAGGGACAAGGATAAACAAAAGGACAAAATTAGAGAAAAGGACAAAGATAAAGACAAGAGTAAAGAAAAGGAGAAGGCTAAAGGAGACAAAATTTCAGTGAAAAGTGATTTAAAGCAGCTGCTCCGCCCAGACTCTGCTGGTTCCTCTGAGGATCGGTCTGACATGGAGCCTGCACCAGACAGCAGCAAGAAGAAAGATAAACACTCCAAGGAAATCCTAAAAAGGTCAAAGAGCCACTCTGAGGACAGGCAAGGAGAAAAACCCAAATCTATAACTGATAGTAAAGACAGTGAGAAGGAGAAGACAAAACCAGATCAAGACAGCCAGAAATCCAACAAATCCAGCTCTGAAACAGACAAAGATCCAAAAAGAGTCAAGACAATAGAAAAAGGAAAAATCATTGAAAAACCAAAATCAAAATCCAAAGAGGAAACAAAGATTCCATTGTTATCAAAGACTGATAAGAAAGTTCAGAGTTCAGAAGTCAAAAGTGCAGGGGGTGCATCTGTCAGCAAACCTGAGGCAACAAAGGAGAAGAAAAAAGAGGGGAATACAAAGGACCAGGGGAAAGTCTCTGAAGAACCTTCACATGAGAGATCAGACATTAAGAATGGAAAGAAAAAATTAAAGAAGGATAAAATCCCAGAAAAGAGAGACGACAGCCAAGAAGAGAAGAAAGCACCCAGAGAAGACAAACTGGAAAAGTCAGATAAATCTTCAAAGTCGTCTGTTTCTTCAGTGAGTCTTGAAACAGAAGAGCTGCCTAAGAAACCATCTCTTCTCCAAGACACAAGCACAGACTCTGATCCCGTCACCACCACTGTCACCACCTCGTTCTCAGACGACACCTGCGATGCTTTAAGTGACATCACCCCTGAGCCACCTGAAGGAGAAACAGAGTCACGACTCAGTGAGATGCCTGCTGTGCCGGCTGAGGCCGACGCTCTGCTCACCCTGATGGACGTTTGTACCTCAGCGGAGGCGAGACTCCCACCTGAGAGCATCCAAGAAGCTGTGACTGATGAGATGGCGCTTCAGGATGCTGATATGAAAATGAAAGAGGCAGCTCTGACTCTGCTCTCTATGGATCCTGACAGTACAGTGTCCTCCAGTTTAATAAGTCATGATACAAGCGAAGAACCAGAGGTGAATCCACCGGCTCCACAACCGATGGAAACTACTGCAGCTGAAGAGGAAGAGCAGCATCCTCCTATAGATGTGCAAACAGCTGCTGAAACTGAGTTCACAGCCACTGAGCTGTCAACAGCCCCATCTCAACAAACTGCCCAGCTTGTTGATGAAAACCCAAAGACTGCAGGTACATGTCAAATTGCTTATAATTGGCCCTCTACGCATGTCAGAATGTTTCCATAATTAAAAAGCTCAATATGTGTCTCTGTATAGATGAATCTGAAAATGCAGAGAAAGAAATGGGCGCGTCAAAGGCTGAAATATCTGAAACACTTGCTCTACAGGTAAAAAAAACAAAAAAAAACAAAACATTTCACATTTGTGGAATTAAAATGCTTTGAAACCTCTGAAATAAAAGCCCTACATTGGCTTTTACTTTGGCATTTTGGACTATTTTACTAGTCCCAGTAAACTTCCTGTTGATTAAAAAAATTTGAATGAATGAAAAATTGGCACATTTAATCCTCTACATAGGAGGATGACGCTAACTCAAATGAATGTCAGGCTTCTTTGAACGAGGATGAAGCCAACAAGGGAGAAATAACTCCTGAAACACAGCCAGATGAGAAAATGGCGCCACCATCAGCTGACAAAGAAGGTCAACTTTCTTTTCTCCTACTTTAGCTTAAATTCTAATTTCTTTTCTTGTCTTTTGATCTTTGCGAATGTTATTTTTTTGTGGTTTCCAATGCGAAGTTAGTGGTTTGACAAAAGACATTTGTATTGATCAGGCATTGTGTGTGCATCAACCTCGCGGTGTTCATTTACTTCTTTACTTTCTATAATATTTCAGCTGTTGATGCTGTTGTGGGTGAAACAGAAGAGGTCAGAGGAATCACAGAGGAAAATACAGTTGCTGTTGTTTCGGATACCTCTGAACAAGTCTCCGAAATGTCCAGTGAACCAGTCTCCGAAATGTCCAGTGAACCAGTCTCCGAAATGTCCAGTGAACAAATCTCCGAAATGTCCAGTGAACCAGTCTCTGTAATGTCCAGTAAACAAGGTGAGAACAAGGACAAGGGACAAGGCTTGAAAACTTGTTGCGAAGAATACATGATTTTCGTTGGCTGACTATGATTTAACATGTTATTGTTACTTTAGATCAAATAGAGCCAGACGGTGCAGCCACAAAGATAAGCCCCAAGGTGAGGTACCATTCATGGTACACTAATTTCAATTGTTTGCCTTCGTAAATGTTCAAGTGAGACTAAATTTAAAGTCATCTCTCTTCAACTATAGGCAGAGGAAGTGGTAGCTGAAGAGAACCAGACCATGATGGACATAGATTACAGTAAATCTTTTCTCTTTCTTTTCTCTTCTACGAGACATTAAAATCTGACGAAACAATTTAATTGTATCCAGTGAATATTTTTAGTGAATTCATCAAAAGCTGTAAATAGGCAGCAGTTTTAACCTTACTTCTTTTCACCACTAGGTGAAGCTGAGAGTAAGACGCAGGAGGAAGAAAACGTTGCAGTAGAAGAGAGGGATCCACAGACTGTAAGTGTTCAACCTTTATTCAGGTTATCTATTTAATATGAATTGTTTGCCTTTGTTGATCTGTGGATCTTATGAATTTTGTTTAGATGGAAACTGGTGTCCCAGAGAAGACAGAAGAGGTCAGAGGAAGTGAACCTGAGTGTCAGCCCAAACTAGTCAAACAAATCAGTACGTCATGTGACTTTTCTTTTTGAATTATCCCCATGTATTGATTTTCCTCATCTGTTGCAACTACATTTCTCTGTCTTAGGAAGAGTGAAGTCTTTCTTATCCATATTACATATTTGATTGATAATGTTATAAAATGAGATATTTTTGTGTGTGTGTGTATTGGATTCTTTTGTTATTATATTTTGTACCTTTTTTCTTGACGCATGTGTTACAAAGAGCATACTGCAGTCTCAGGATGCTGAAACTGTAACTGAATACCGATTGTCAAGATATGCTTTCTCTTTATTCCTCCTCTATAAGCACTGGTTCTTTTGCTCTTAATCTCAGTCATTGCTGTTTGTTTGTATTTTCTAGGTAACGTCTCCAGCACAGACAGTCAGGAAGATGGGAAGGAATCAGACCTGTCCGAAAAGGTCACTTTTTCCTTTTTTTTTTTTTTTTTTTTTTTTTAAGCAGTTTGTTTAAAACTCAGCTCTTATGGAATAACTGAGCTGTTTTTCGTTTTGTAGGAACAGAAGACAGAAGGAAGAGGCAGACGGAAACGGAAACAGCCCAGTCAGAAAGTTGCAGCAGTGAAAGAACATGGTACAGTAGCTAAGATTCAAAGATTATAAGTTTGTTTTGTCCAGGTTTGTGACACCTCCATTTAGACTATTTAAAATTGTCATTAAATTTGGAAATTATTACTAATCACAAACAGTGACCTTTTTAAAATGTATAATGCAGTTGGTAAACAACATATTACACATACATTATACATATTAACTATTTATGGATGAAACGATTCCACTGAAGAGCCCCCAGCAGCTGGACTGCCTCAGTGGGAGTTTTAACAGATAGTTATAAAAGTTCTGTGAAATAATTCTTTATATTTTTGTAACTGATCAGGTGATGAAAAGGAAAGAAAGGAGCAACTGTCTGATGAGGTAAATGCAACTTTTTGTCATGTCGCATCCATCACAGAATAACAATGTGATTGTAAAATTGGTGCTTTGTGTGTTCTTGCTTTGGCTTTTGGAACCTGTTAAAACATATAAACGGCAGTGTTGAGGCAACCTTTCTTGCAGAAAATCAACTTATGCACGTAAATGTCTAATTCAAGTCCACATTGTTTTGCTCACGAACATCAGGAAACTGAGCAGGAGAAGGTTGAAGAGGTCAGTACACCTCGCAGGGGACGATCATCCAGATCAACCGAGGAGGCAGAGACGGGTCAACCTATAGAACCTGAAAAGTCTGAGGAGACTCCGAGCCGCAGGGGAAGACGTTCAGGAACTGCACCCAAAGAAGCCACTGCTGGTAAACTGGTCATATGGTTGTTATATGGTTGTTGTTGTTAAGGTGTTATTCGATGAAACGATTGTATTCTTTGGTTTATAGGAGCAATTTCCAGTTTAAAATTTAAGTTTCATTTGTACATTTTTGAGATATTGATTGAATTTGACTGAAGTGTTTTAACTTTTTCTCCAACGTTTTGCTGCACTGTTAACATCATTTTAAATAAGTTAAATGAAAAGCTTTCTGCTCTTTAAAATGCAAAGATTTTATTCAGACAAAGATGAATTGATTTTATTGTACTTTACACTGAACACATTGTTGAACAGATTGACAAGTGCTACAGAGGATAGAATGATGTACAAGTGTCAAAAGTCTGAGTCTAAAGTTGTGTTATTTTGTTTTTAACATCAGATATTCAGAAGGAAGAGGAGAATATAAATGAGGAGAGTGCTGATAAAACTTCATCAGGGAAACCAGCAGAGGAGGAAGAGGTATGTTAAGAAAAGTGCACCATGTATTTAATATGAAACAGCCCCAGGTTTGTTATTACAAAGATGGCGCTTATTTCTGTACACGTGACACTGTTAGCTAGCAGTCAAATGTGTTATTTTAGTGACTAGACATGATGATCGAACCCTGTCAGCTGACAACAATGAATGATATTTTGTGCAACACTGAGTGCATATAGTTTGTGATGTTTCACAATATTATTCCAACTTTAAGAAAACTGAAGATGAAAGTGCAACAAAGGAAAGGGAGGTCCAGCTGCCGACTCCTGATCCAGACGGTTCTGAAGGTGCAGGGAACGCAGACTCCAAAGAGACCACTGACATATGTAAGTTCGTTTTTAATTCAAGTCTCTTCTCTATTTGAGTGACAGAGTACAGGCTCGTGATGCAACATGTCACTGTTAACAACCTGTCAAATGGTATGAATGAGTAATTTGGCAATTATAGTTAGCATAAAGAAAGGCTGGCATTATTGCCATGAGATAAATATTTGTAATATATTTTGAATCAGTTTTGATCAATCATATTTCCATTCCAGGTGAACCAGCAGTGAAGAGAAAAAGGTCAGAGGAAATGGAGGAATCTTTGGAGGTGAGATTTGCCATTTTTATTGATTAAAATATTCTCTGAATCCTGGTTTGCACGTCCATCTCAATCTGTATTCGCTTCCTTTACCCTCTCTATGAAAAGTTACCTACACCTAAATTGCTGTATGTGTGTTTTGATACTATTCAACAGGAAACCCAGGCTGATGAGGAGGTGAAGGAGGACAACAGTCAGCAGGAGCAAAACAAGCAACAGCCTGAAAAAGACGACGGTAAGAAAGCACACATACCAAACACTCAAATTAAAAGTGTGAAATTAAAGCAGAGGCTCTTTACTTTTGGCCTGGATACTTGTTGTAGAGACAAAACGTCACAACATTGTATGAGTTAGGAGGAGAGTGATTTACCATTATCATTATATTCTCTGTATCGTACATTCATCTTTTCCCAGGTGGTTCCCCTTCAGTGAGCCAGGCGGAGGGACAAGAGGAGTTGAAAGAGGAGAGCTGCAGTGAGAATAAACCAGATGATGTATGTTGGTGTAAAAACATGTTTTGATGTTTTAAATATACTTCCATTATTTTAGCTGTCTTTATTGTCAAAAGACTATAAATATGAGCCATAGTCTTTTCCTTTTAAAACTTTACTAGTGACTTGTACTTAGTGGTGATTGACTTATTTCATTTCATCTTATTAAACTGAACTCTGACCTAGTAAATTAAATGTTTTAATAAAACCCTGTTTTATCATCTTACCAGGCTGAGGAGGAGCAACAGCAAGAGGAGCAAGAGACGACTCCAAAGAGAAATGCTCGGAGAGGACGACCTTCAAAGGCAGCGGCAGCCACAGAGGATTCAGGTAAGGAAACTTACAATTAAATTACAGCTTAAGTAATATTTTACAAATGCGGTTTGTCACCTTTTTAAAAATGTTTATACCCTCAGTAACTGTTGTAGGGAAATGTATTCATGAACTGAATATAACCTCTGACTTCCATGACCATTTATCATTTTTCCCACAGATAAAAAAGACAAAAAGGCAGAAGAAAAAGAAAGCGAGCAGAACGATGAAGAGGAGGAGGATGATGGTGAGGAAGGAAAAACTGCAACCAGGGCGACCACGCGGTCAGCCTCTCGACTGGAGGCTGAAAGGTAATTTAATTGAAATGTACTGCTGGAAGTGTCATCACTCCAGTATCAGTCATCTGTACAGTCATGCATTTTAAATATTATTTGAGCTCTTTGTCTGTTAACAAGATCTATAGTAAAACTCTGCAGGAAGGGCGAGTAAATAAAAGAAACAATGGAACACACAACAAACACCTGCAGAAAGAAGACAGACGACAACTCTGTATTTTATATTGTGTCATGAAATCTAACTCGTCAGTATAAATACAGCACTAAAAGCCACGAGACACTATCATCCTTTGTGCTAATCTAAAGTCAGTGGTGATGAATGAGCCTCTGATTGTTTTAGTGCTGAGTGTTTACACTCTGAAGCACCCAGAAGGCATCATCACTGTCTCATCCTATTAAATGAAAGCTGGGGAGATTTAGTAGTAAAGTAACAACTGTTGTTTCATATTTGTTTTTATTGCTTCTCAGAAACAAGCCAAGTAAACCATCCACCCGGGCAAGTCGACAGAGTGGTAAAGAGGAGACCGCAGCTGGCACACGGTGAGTTTGTTTCACTGAGGTTAAGCAGAACTAACGGGCTTAAAGGGGAATCCGACCAAATCTGACTGCTGGGTCGCTGCTCTGTGAAAGAGGAGGTTTTACCAAAGGTTTTCCCGGAATTTCAAAATGTTTTGGAGTTATTAGCGCCCAAAGTGAAAATAAGAAATCATTTTGTATGGCCTGAGCTGTTTGAAAGGAAGGTATAATAAATATCTTGAATTACACTACAGGTACAGGATCACTGTCAATAAAAAATAAGTAGACTTGTGAATAATTTGATTTGATAATATATAATTTCTTTATTTTAAGAATATTGTAGGAGGGAGACAAAGCTTTTGTGTCTAGTGTCATTACAAATCAAGGCTCTCCTGAAGTAATAATGATAGATTGCCATAATTTGCTACATTAAAAATAAGTAGTCTCTTTTTTCCCCACCATGGTTTGTATGCACTGTATGTCAACTTATACATTTATACATACATTTATATTAATTGATTAATCATTTGGTCTGTGAAGTGTGAAAAATAATACATAAATGTATTCCTATTACTCTCACAGAAGACAGAATAAGCAGGAGATCATTACACTGGAACAAGGGAATATTTAGAATTTTTGGTGGAAAAACATTATCAGCAATTATCAAAAACAACCAACATTTAAAAATATTCTTTGGTTAATACAGTCTTTCATCTTAACCCACCAGGTTAAAAGGGAGAATCCATTTTTCAATACAATGCAGCAAATACTGTAACTTTTCAAACTCAGGATTCTTCACTCTCCTAATATTTTTGGATAATTGACTAATTTCCAAGTCCTCAACACTCCAGCCGTTCATTAAATCTCCAACTGTTCTAAAAACTGTACTGCTGTTGGAAAACAAATGGACCCTAGAAAAAGTGGATCCTACAGAAATGGCTTCAAGTCTAATTCCTTTAATTTCCTCATTTAACCCTCTCAGTTTAATCCAAAATGCCTCTTTCTCAAAGAGCAACTTCTCAATGTCTCCCCCTCTATGTTAAACATTCCTTCTTCTCAGGAGACTGGATGATTCATTTCCATGACTACAACATGTTTTTTTTTTATTTTATTATCTATACATTTGTATTGGTCATCAAGAAAATGTATTTGTATTTGGGAGGTTCTGTTTTTTCTACTTTATTTATTATTCCCATTTGTAGTTTCAGAGCAGATTTAGTCAGGAATTTTTACTTATTTTGTTTTTGAACTCATTAAATTTCACATTACAAAAGTCCTTTTGAAATCTGTCTCCTGCACTGTTGTTTCTCTCAAGGGGTTATGTGGACATGCCAAGCTCCAGTCTTTGTGCATGTAATGGTTATTGCAACACTTCTCATGAATAACTCTTGAATTAACAAAGGCAAACCTTTACAGCACTTAATATGACACTGTAGACAAACGGGCTGACTTGCTCCTTGTTTCCCTCCTGCAGCGGAACGAGGGGCCAGGCAGCAGTGGCGAAGGGGGGCCGTAAACGGGAGACCAGCCCTCCCGCTGTGCGAACGCGGGGAGGACAGAAATCAGAGGAGCCCCCTTCCAAGAGAGCCAAACGCTGAAACCTCTGACAGCAGTGGACCAGTTTGCCCCAGCAGTGTTTTTTCTGCACTCCATATTCAAGTCAGTTTTGCTGTTGGGGGTCAGAGAACCTCTACAGTCAGTTAGCATGTAAAGCTGTTTCTGCTTCATTGACTGTAGATATTGAAAAGCTCTGGATAGTATTATACACTCTCCTCTGATGGTTGAGTGTAAACCTGAGGATCTGTGTAGGAATCCCTTAGAGTACTTTCTACCGCACTACGCCCATATGGTTTGGATCAGTCTTCATCATCCTTCTGTTTATTCAGTAATGCCCAGTAAACCAGAGTATTTCAGACCAATCAAAGGCCTAATGTGCAGCTGAGCCGCGCTTTGAGATAGAGAGGGTGAATTGAAATTAGCAGTCAGTCAACACCTTCTACAGACATCACTGTTACACATTTGTGTTATTTCTGATTTGTAAATTCAAACACTTGTAGAGATAGAAATCATTGTGAAGCATCTAACATTCATTATGAATTTTATTATTTAATATTCATTCTGTGAATGAAAGGAGAAATTTTCCTCCCTCTTTTTTTTAAGGTTTTGTTTTTATACATAATATTCGGCAGGTAAGGTACGTTTTTTTTTTTTCTTTTCTTTTCTTTTCTTTTTTTTCACTGTTGAAATAACAGCAGTATTAGTCACTGACAGGGAAAACATGACAGAACACGAACAGTTTCTTTAAACTCAGTCTTCATGAAATATTTGTAACAACACCCTTTGCAGACAAAGTGCTGTTTCTTGTGGAGGTAATCTAGATATTTGTATTGTTTCAGAGTTAAGTGTTTATCAGTATGATGGCAATAGATATCTTGCCTGCCTGTCAATGTAAAGACAGTTGTTTCATGAATGTAAAAATACCGAATATTGCTTCCTTTTTTCATTTCCAAGCAAATATAAATCACTTTAGGTTCTTACTTGTGGTCGATAGTCAATTTCTAACTTTGCATTTCACTTTCTACTTTTATAAGTTCTTATTTTTCATACTAAATACTCATAAGGGAAGTTTTTGTGCATCTCTTGATATTTATTCTTTTCTTTACGACAAATGTAGTCACTGCACTAGAAGCAAATGAAAGCACTGCTCATTGGTCTATTATATTTTTAAGCTCTTACACTTTTCTTTGATTTTATTACAGCTTACAGTTAATGCACATACCTGCTGGTTAAAACATATTTATGTGTCTGGAATATACTTCATGGTAGTTTTCATAGATTTTCTTCTTTCTAAAAACAAAAACAAAAAAAACGGTTATGCAACTGCTAAAGGAAATCCAAACTCTGCTGCTTCTGTTTTTCAAAATTGAGCTATTTTGGAAAGTAGAGATCTGTGTTTATGAAAAGATAAAACAGTGCACAGAGCAGAATATACAGATTTGTATTAATTCACCCATATTATGTCTAAAACGTTATCTCTTCTGTTTCCTAAATGGATGTGCTGTCTGTAATGTGTAAATAGCTAAAGACATTAACCAATCACCTCCGAGTGGAGAAGAGGAGAGGACATTCCTGCCTGCTAATGGGGGATAAAACTGACAAACTCAGAATGAAATATTCCCCCATCATTAACACGTTAGGAGGCTTTAATCGCTGCACCTGAACTTGCGGGATCCAAAAAGCATGGGGAGAGGTTACGGAAAGCCTGAATTCTCTGGTTGAAGTTTTCCAACCATTCCTGCGGATTGCTAAATTTGATTCCTTCAAGGTGTACCTCTCTCAGGTATTTCCTGGTGCTGCAATCCAAGCCTTAAAATATTAGCCCAGCACGACTCATTTAAAGGTTTGGATTAGCTTACATTTAGCCACCAGGGCTGGCAGACAAACAGCACTCCTTTCACTCCCTGATGCCATTGGAGTGACTTGAGATGTCATTTTATTATAGTCGTTTGCATTGTAGTGCAAAATGATTTTTGAATTTGCCAAGCAGGCCTCCACTGCTGAGTATCAGCGGTTTGAGTCACATTAGACGGATTCATAGGCAGCAGGTTTTATGTATTAGAGGGAGGACAGCTGAGTTCAGTCAGTAGGGACCTCACATCAAGATTTTGAAAAGGTAGAGAAAGCAGCAACACAAGATAACAAAAAATCTAAATCTGCTTATTTAACTCTTGCGCCATAAATCTTTCAGATGTTTTTAATCTGCTGTACCTGGAGGTATTTTACCAAGTAAAGATTTTACTCTTTGATCATTTTTACTCATCTGACATAATGTGGTAAACGGATCCAATTTTCTGCTGCTCTAGGGTTGCTGTAGTTTAGCACTAAATGTTTTTAGTTTTGCCTTCATCGGTGTGGTTTCCTTATATTCAGTCCAGTGATCCAGTCTTAAAAATCACCATAGATACACAAGTACATACATAAATACATACTTACATACAAGATCACAAAACATCATTACCATCATCCTTTTAAAATAGATTCTACAAAATACAATATTTACTCCTTATGGATACAAAATGCACAAAAGTATGAATCTCCAGTTTTCAATACGGCAGCTTTTTGACTCGGACTAGTTCAAATTATCCATTAACATGAAGAGATGGAAAAATATATTGTGTCTTGCAAATGAGGTCTCGGACTAACCTTGCACCCAGAATGACCTTATTACTGATCAGTGACCTGGCGCAGTTGTTTCATCAGACTTGTCTAGATGGTGTGTCAGCTACTACTAATAGATAGAGACGTATACATTACAACCTCCCTTCCAGTCTAGCTCACAGCCTATAAGCTACAGAAGACCCCACCTGGTTTATAAGAGATGTGTTTCAGATGTGGCACTGAGAAACTGTACTTCGTTATGTGTTAAAGTCAATGGTGGAGGAAGTATCACACTGTAAAAATACTGTCACAAGTCAAAATCCTGCAAAATTACTTAAAAGTATGTTAGTATAATCAGGGAAATGTACTGTTAAGTATTAAACAAGTCCTCTAATATTAAAAGTACTGTATCATTAGATATCGCAGACCTAAAAGACCAAGAAGGACTCACTTACTATTACTCATGCATTAATGTAAAAGCAGGACTTTACTGTTGTAGTTGGGGGGGCTTTTTATTTTTCAAACTATTGTGCATAGGACTATTGCTAATGATTATTCTCTTCATGGATTACTCTGCTGATTATCTCCTTCATTAATTAATTGATTGTTTAATTTTTAGAAATTGGGAAAGTAGTAAGAAATATCCATCTCAATTATTTACACCCCAAACTGACGCCATCACAATGCTTTATTTGGTCCAAACCATGGAATTATTAAACAAATTACAATTATTCAAACAATTAAAAGGAAAAGCAGCAAATTCTCACAGCTGAAAAGCTGGAACAATGAAATAATTTGGTCTTTTTGCATGAAAAATGACAAACTATCAAAGTAGTTGCCATTTGCTTTTTGTACAAAAGTAGAAGTAGTTCATATTTGTACTTAAGTAAGTAAATCTAAACGTACTTGATTAAAGTCCAGACTCTGGCATGAATATCTGTAACACACCGACAAAATCATAAGAATCAATTTCCCACAATTTTTTATGTGTTGCCATATAGTGTATAGCAATGACGTGGAAGTCCAAACCCCCCCTCTAAAGATACAGTTCTCTGAAATGATCAGCTGTGTCAGACAGTCTTAGAAAGACAAATAACATCATCTTAACAATTTGGCCGCCTTATTTGGATTAAATAGACACATCACCTGTATTGGCGATATAATTGTTATAATAAATATAACCATCTTTGTCTAACTTTAACTTCTCTTTGTAGTTGTAGTGTCTCTTCTTATGGATGCAATCTCAAACACATGACTAATTGATAGACTATGTAAGAAAAACAGACACAGACACAGACACAGACCATCCTGATGAAGGAAAAATGGCCAAAAAACATGAAGTGCATAAGGCACATTTTTTTGCAGTACTTCCCAGCATAATGTTACATCAATTCCTAATGATATAGTCATTTAAATCGGTGCGGCCTGGACTCAGATAAGCAGCAGAAATGGATAGATGGATAAACCAATTAAAACTCAGTCAGTGTTTGCTACAGATCTGATGAAGATCCACAAAAAAGCACAGAATCCACTTGTGCAACAATCCCACATGCAGTTTAATTGTGTGACATCTCACAACAACCTGCAATCGGATACAAAAACATTTGTAAGCAACATAACTGCCAGTAACAGGCGACAGAAAATACTTAAGACTTTTTGATACCATCTCAGGCCTTCGTTTGAGGAAACTGAATTCTTCTTTTTAACACTAGACCTCCAGAAAACCCTCAGAATGGGCAGGTCTGGTTATTTGGGTTCTGGCACTGCACCACTCTAACTTTTCAGCTCTGGCATCTAGAAGTTTTTGACTGTGATACAAGATACCAACGACATGTAGTGCCTCAAACCTCCTCACACCTCCTCCTCTTCGTTGTAAGCTAGTCTGCTGGTGGGTAGCAGTGCAGTTTATCCAGCGGAGAGCTGCGGAAAGATGGTGGTTTCACGCAGCTGTCAACTGGAATAGAGGTAACTGTTGGTTTTGAGCGGAGGGGATCCTCGCAGGCTGCTGCAGGGATAAGGGGGCTCACTCACTCACTCCTGCTGCTGCCTCTCTGCACTGGGAGTGGTCTTTCCTCTACTGGGGATTTGGCCAGGCCGACTGGCACTGAATATAATGCTCTCCCATTCAGCCACTCCTCTCTCAAGCCATAAAAGTTAACAGGTGTTTAACGTCAGAAGTGCTTCATACGAGAGTCATAGAAATAACCAGTGACAGGCAGCAGGGAGGGGTGGTGGCTTAGAGACTTAAAGATTTCTTTTTTTTTTTTTCATTCTTTTGCAGTATTGAAATAGTTCTGCAGTTGAGTCAAGATTTGCATCGACTCCTGGCATCTGAAGCTGCAACAAATACACACCAGAGTGCACAAAAATTCCTAAAATGTGTTTTCACTACTAACGCATTGAGGTCAAATTGATTGGCTGCAGTATATCAGCATTGTGTGAAGTTATAAAAGCATCATACTGTATCTTTGGTCTTGTGTGATACAGAATTTTAAAGAAGAATCTTTTTGACTGTGATTTTTAGCTTTGGCATGTAAAATACATCATGTGTAGGCAATTTATACTTCTGCTGCTACGTGCAAAATGTCAGCTTTCATCATCCCAAATTGTCATTGTTAAAAATTTAACACTCAAAAACTCACACCGAAAAAAATAGGTTTTCAGAGCCTCTTACGGATAAATCTGGATTTATTCTATATTTGTCATGTCAAAGCCTGATAAAGTTTATTCCTCTTTGCCGTTGAGCTCCATTGTTCAAAAACTACCACTAAATCACTGAGTGACATGTTCCTTTACCACACTGAGCATATACAGTGTCTAGGCACTGTGGCGTATTTTGAGTCTATTTGAAATACACTGTCCTGCTTCAGTAAATACTCACTAGAGATCCAAATCTAGTAATCTGCCACTGAAAATAGCCCCACAATAAATTAACTATTTACTATTTACTCCTGTTTACGGAACATTTGCTAAACCCTACAGTGCCCCGCTGTTTTATGAAATTATTTTGGCTTTAAAAAAAATTACTGTGAAGACATTTGTAAGATTCATGTTTTCAGCAAATAGGCTCAGGTCTGAGTGTAGGGAAGACAGAATGAGAGGTGCACTAACATCGTTTGTCGTCTCATATAACAATACAATATAATGTCAGCCTAATTCTTCTTTAGTGCTGAAGGATTACTTGATTAATCCATTGGTCAATCGACAGAAAATTAATTTATAACATTTTCTGATAAATCATTTGAAGTATTTATCAAGCAAAAAGCCCAAACACTGGCTGGTTCCAGTTTCTCAAATTTGAAAACTTGAAAACTGATTAAGTTTAGACTAATCGATTCACCCAAGAAATAGTCAACAGAGTAATAACAAAAATAATGATTAGTTACAGCCCTGCTTGTCTACTCTAAACTTACACACCTGTCACGGAGGCAAATCTGTTATCTGCACGTACCCAAAGTGCAGAGCTCGTCTTCAGGAGCCAGAAGCTGCAGCTGCAGTCTGTGACACCCACTTCACTGTCTGAAAAGAAAAGCCCCATAATATCTCAAGAATTTCTCAATGGTCCTTAAAGTTTTCATAACTACATCAACTCCTATGTTCAAAAGTGGTATTTTACATGTGACACGAAACCAGTGAAAGGGGTGTGCTGCTTTGAAGGACGTCTTTATTTAGGCGTGAGCGGAGGAGAAAGGAGCCGGTCACAGAGCCCTGAGAAGGCAGCGAAAGGCCCCTCAGACCTGAGAAGCCTTTCATGATGTGCTTGAGCTGATGCATTATCTGTTGCGTGCCAGAAGCGGATGGAAGCTCGTTTGTCAGCACAGCAAAGCCAAAAATAAACTATAAATCACGTCTGCACTATCTACACACATTAATTGGACTGTAACAGTGGGCTACCCCCCCCCCCCCCCCCCCCCCCCCCCCCCCCACACACACACACACACACACTTCTGCTTCTGTGTCTGCAGTAATGTAGCCACTGCTGAGATGTTTTGAATTTCTTCCAAGAGACGGAGGAACTTCTCTCTGCTCGTCTCTTGGTTCCATTTACTGTATTAAGTATTCTGTCCCAAGGGCTCTTCCATTTAGTGCTCCATCGCATGCAAGGATAATTTTTCTTTGGGAAAGAGGGTTCAGTTGTAACTGAGGCGACTAAAAGCATACTTAAAGTTGGCAGTAACCCCCCCGCCCCTTCCCTTTCCTTCCACTTTCCAATGCTGAGGTTGATTAAGGCTGCTATCATGGTGGATCTGATATTTGGTGAGAAATCTAGAGGGCGTTTTGGGAGCATTTACTGCAAATGACTCTTGGCAGTGCCCTCTCATGTATTGCTCCACCTGAACACAATTTGGCAGCTATTCTCACATAAGGAGGAGGAAGGGGGCCG
>NW_019525660.1:2051082-2095444 GCF_002814215.2 Seriola lalandi dorsalis | reverse complement strand
TGGGGGGGGGTATGGCATGCTGTGAGCCTCCTTCATACCAGCACGCAAGAAAAAAATTCAAGACCTGTCATAAACACACCCTGGAGAGGAGGGGAAACAGAGACGTTGCCCTGGCAACTGGCATGTTGCTGCATCAAGCAAGATTTCTGTTTAAAGCACCAGATTAAAGTAACAAGAAGAGGCAGGAAAAAAGGGCTGAGAGGGGAGGGGTCAGGGGGCTGCAGGGTGGAGGCAAATGTAATAGCCTAATGTGCCATTAAAGTTTATTTCTTTACTGGAAAGGTGGTGTTACACTGGAGGAGAGCAGACAAAGAGTCTGGGCTTATTAAGGAATCATGTCATACTAGATAGAAAAAGAGGCCCAAATACAGGCCTACCTCTTCCCGGCATGGCTATTATGTAGTGAACATCTCATCTTTCCATATCATCTTTTTCATAGAGAGCAGGTTGTCGTCGTCGCCAGCAGAGGGAGCCCTCCTGTTCAGAAACAGCAAACCGGTTTCAGCTTCATGTTGAGTATAAACAGACAGAAACAGCAAAATGTCTTTCTGTTGATTTTTCATGTTTCATTTCATTTTTGTTTACATATTCTCAAGAAATATTAACTGTTTTAAACTGATCAATCATTTAAAGTCATTTATCAAACAAAATGAACAAAAGTGACTGACTTCAGCTTCCTAAATGTGAGGATTTGCTGCTTTTTTTGTTTTATATCTTTGTAAACTAGGGTCTCTTTGGCTGTTGGGCTGTTGGTTGGACACAAGAAGCAACCTGAAGGTGTGACCTGGGACTCAAGGTACAAAAAGGGCATTTTTCACCATTTTGTGACACTTTGTCAACTCAAAAATAATCATATATTCGTACTGGCTAAGAGATCCCTTCCTAATGTGTTCTCAGTGTAAGAGACAGGAAACAAAATCCACAGGCTTCGTTCTGTATAAAAATATCCTCCAAAATGTCCCTGAAAAGGAAAATTCAAGTGTATATCTTCCCTTTATCCTTCTCTATCCTTTAATCAATAGTTCCTGCTCCACACATTTTCCATTAATATGCCGTACATTGTTTATATTTTTGCCAGATATGATTTGACACAGACACTGACATACGACAAAAAAAACAAACTGATAATAATAATAATAATAATAATAATAATGACAGTGATATCATCATAATAATAACAATGCACTGTATGTAGAATGCTACAACTCATGTTATATCACTCCTGTTCATCAAAGTCTCCCTCAGTTGTGGAGTGTTACTAAGTACATTAAGACAAGTATTGTACTATTTCCAATGTTGAGGTACTCGTAGGCTACTTGTTAACTTACATATTTCCATCTTATGCTACTATTTATTTAACACCCATAGTTTTTAGTTACTTTTCAGATTCAGATTTTACATACAGACATCATCAGTTTACAAAATTACACATTACTGTAAAGCTCTTTAAGAAAGACCCAATAATATTATAGAGACAAAGGACATTCTACACAATGAGTACTTCAAATACTTTAACTACATTTCTTTGCTAATACTACTTTGCAAATAATTTTGAATGCATGATCTTTACTTATAATAGAGTATTCTTATAGAACGGTGATGCTACATTTACATTAATGATTATTTGAGTCCCTCATCCACAACTGGTCTCCAGTGAATCCATAGTGACTCTGACATGGTCGTCTGTTATGAGCCCGTCATACCTGCCTGACTTTTATTACTTGTATCTTATATTCCTGTATACTATACCATACTGTCCTGACCTGAAATATGCCACTTAAGTCCCATTATAAAATTATATTCACTACAACTCATCCAGTGATTGTTGTCTGAGTTACAGCATTAAAGCAAAGTAACTAAATACATTGACTCAAGTACTGTTCTTAAGCAGGAAACTTTACTTGAGTATTTCCATTTTATGCTTTATACTTCTACTCCACAATTATTGCACCATTTCATCATTACAGATGAATATACCCAACTGTATTAAGAAGCAGTTAAAAATGAGCATCACCCGACCAATTACAACATTTTAATACTGCTTAGATGTTAATTATATTAATTAATAATAATAATTAAATAATATGACACTGAGAGGGGACATTCTAAATAACTTTATATATTTTTTATTTTATTGCTAATACTTTTATTTACGTATATTTTTGAATGCAGGGCTTTTAGCTACTTGTAATTAAGTAGCCTATTATTACACTTGAGTTATTGCTTTTATCTCAATACTTCTTCCACCACTGCGCATCCAGACGTGTTATATGTGAGTTATTACATTTCATTAATCCACTTTCAGTGGCTCAGATGATCAACTTAAACCTCCGAGTGTGAATCACAACAAAGCAGCTGCGCATCTTCTGCAGCTGTCTGAATGAAAACCATGAAGCTGCTGCTGTTGGTGCTGCTGTTTACATTTCCTGCCACTTACAGCTACTTACTGCTTATTACTCTTCCTCGCAGCGTGGTTACCAAAACGCAGTGTAACCCGTGGAGCTCTGCTTGACATCACATTGATAGGCACACACTGGCTCACTTTGTTGGAGAATTGGCAGACGCTTTTATTTATTTTCCATTTTCCCAGGGTAAAGCCCTGTGTACGGGTCAGTTAGGCTGGTTTTAGGAGAAAAGCCAACAAAAATGCACGAAGGACACTGAGGGGGGGAGCTAAAAAAAGTCTTGTTCTACTATACAATAAAAACTATGTGATGTAGCTTACCACTTGTGTATTGGCCTTGGGTGGAATGAGCAGTTTCTAAAAGAACAAGGGCAGGGTGTGTGAAAATATCCAGACGGTGTCAGTGGTTTGTGCTTTTCCCCCTTTTCCAGTTGTGTTTTCATTGCTTGTGGTGATACAGACTTTTATCCTCAAGGTCACATCCAGCCCTGAGACAATGCCACATAATTTCATTCAGCAGCATTGGGCTCGTTTCCACGGAGCAGGACGACACAGTTGAATCGAGTTAGATGTTAGTCGATTTACAGAAGTTCTTGCAGCCGAAACGAAGCTCTGCAGCTGAAGCACTGACCTGTGCTGTTGAAAAAAGTTTGAGGAAAAATCTTTTAAAATTCTTATTTCTCTTGAATTAAGTTATTTTCAGTGAAATATCCTCATATCTAATTAAGGTCGTGGCGGAAAACAGAGGCTCTATTATACAGTAACAGTCTAATGCGCTTCTCACTGAGCTGACCCCAGAGGCAGGAGATGTCAAAAAGTCAAGATGAAGAGGTATTTTCAGCGGCCACTAGATGGTATAATATATGCACGCAAAGGGTTTGCACGAGGTGACAGCAGCACTGATAAACTCTCCTCCTAAACCAGCCTGCTGAATATTTTGACAGGACTTGTAGCCTGTTTTATTCTCAGGTTGGCATCATTTACTACATAGCTGTGGGCGCATTTTATAGCTACAAAAGATTATTTTAGCACGTTTCAGAATAAAGATCGAGAGACGTTTATTTAAAATGCACATTGCAAAATGTGATTTAATTCCCTTTTTGTTAAACAAGCGTTTACCAAAAGACATCCAACAGGCGCCTGCGAGCAAAGAATACAGACGAACCCTGAGAGATTTATTTTATCTTTTCCAAACTCATTTCATCTGAAGGTCAGTGAAGACAGTTTCATCACGTTCGCGACGTCCGTGACTTTCGACTTTCGCGTGCGTCTGCAGGTTCATAAATACACCAGGACCCAAAAGACTGACGCAAATGAAAAATGACTTAAAAACGAAAACGTTTCGCAGCAGCTCACCTGCAGTCAGCGTCATCACTCATCCTCTGTCTCTCTGACGGCCTACAAACTGTTTCAGCTTCTGGAGATCTAAAATTCAAAAATAAGGAAAGATCATTTGTTCACATCAGCTTTTTGGAATATAAAATTAATAATAATAAATAGGGTAATAATAATATACCATGTTGATTATTCAATTCCTTATTTTATTAAACAATAGTTATACTTTTATTGATGCAGCAATAGAGTCATCAAGTTAACTTAATTAATATAGCCTAATTTATTAGAATACAGACTAACAGCCTGTTTAAATTAACTAAGCTTAATAGTTCCCTTATTTGTTAATTAATGCAAATTAAAGACGTTAAATAAACCAGAGAAATATCTAATTTCAACAATCTAAAATGAACATTGTATTAACCTGCAGGATATATTATATAATGTGAGGGTGTGTGTTTTTTAAAGGGCCGGGAAATGTAACAGTTAGTGTGGTTAAAAATATAATTTTAAGACAGTGCTGGTAACTGAAAAGCTGTGAGGTTCTGCTTTGTGGACAGGCGACGTGAAAAACGGCAGAGGTCACGATCCGGATCTGCAGCTACAGATGTTTGTCCACTTAACGCCAGAGACAGAGCAGAGAGAGCCACACTTCATGTTTAATACAACTGCTAAAAATGCTCGTGATTTGTCTTGAGCTGCATGAACAGAGGGGAAGAAAACAAACAAGCTTCACTTTTAGGATGAACTAATGCCAGTCTGAGAATTTATTCTGCTATGAAAATTGACTTTTTTAACGAGTCAAATATTCTGCTTGTAGAACGATAATTTCAGTTGTTTCCATTGTCACTTATTTCAGTTATTTTTTCATAAATACTCATCAGTGTTTATGAGACGTTGCACAAGCTGACTGCTACAGAAACAAATATTTATATATATATAGATATATATATAGATATAGATATCTATATATATAAGTAGCCTTTAACTATTATATCAAATATAGCCTACCCTTTTAATGAAACACTGATAAAGTCTTTATGAAGTCAACAGTTCCTTGTTGTCATATTTATGCCAAGGCATGAATTTGGTTTGCGCACGAGCTGAGGCCTACCTGGTCATGGCGACTCATGATGCAGGCTGCCCAGGAAGTGACAGGAATGAGCACTTCGATGAGTTTAGATATTTAATAAAAACGCAGACTGAGTGAATCGGTAAGAATGTGACACGCGTTGTTCAGCGCCCTAAACGCTACCAAAGAAAAAACCTCCACGTTACGCGTCACGCAGCGGACTGCTAACTGACCTGTTCGGATGATGAAGGGTTAAGTTTGAAAAAAGATGACATGTCCTGCAAATTTATTGTCCTTATGCTGCATTCGAGTGATGCGGAGAAAAATGGAGGAGACGACATTTCTCTTTTTATTTTCGACTGGTGTAATTGCTGCTAAAATCTGCTTTCGCGTGATCTCTGACTTTTACGCAGGGGACGTTGCTTTTTCTGACTGCAGGAATTTTGAAAATTACGACCAGTGGAAATTCCGCAATTCAGCTAAATGAATCTTAAAATCCTTAAAGATTAATCGAATAAAATTAAAAAGCAATTTTATTCCCTCAAGTCACGCAGAAATACAGTTTCCTCTCCTGTTTTGGATGAAGTTTCAGCTTTAACACATGTTTGTTGCTGCAACCTTCATGTCAGTTTTGCGTCCTGTTCAAAGCGTCGACCAAACTTTTCTTTAACTTTTTCCCACCCGGTTGAAAGCAGCATGACGTTGTTTACAGTGGCCAATCGCGTAACAGCTTTCCTCCTCTCCGGGCCAATAGGAGACGACGAGGAGTGCCTGTCAGTCACAGGTGAGGGAGGATGGTAAAAAAGTTGGGTGAAAAGAGCCAGAGACTGGAGGGAGCTCGGGCTGATGGCAGAGTTATACGGAGGAGCAGCATCGTGCCTGCGGATGTAGCAGAAACTTTCCACGGCTTCTCCCGCGGGGATGCGACCAGGAACCAACACTGGAGGGAAAGAAGTTCAGCGACAGCAGAGCTCCACGGAGGGAGTAGTCTAAAATGTGGATGAACTGACATTTACGACACTATCCGGTCCGGTTAATTATTCACCTTGAAGACCGAGCAAACTTTTTTTTTTCTTTTGCTTTTGTGAAAATGGCTGTTCGTGGCAACTCGCTGATGCCTTTCTCAATCCAAGCCATCCTGAACAAAAAGGACGACAGCCGACACTTGCCAGATTTAGACATGTGCTTCTCCAAGACGGCGTGCTGGAAAATATTTGGGGAGATGAACGGCGGGTCGAGGAGAGATGATGGGGAGGCTTGTGAGCCGACGGATCAGAAAAGCTACGACTCGGACTCGGGACTCAGTGACGACAACGACAGCAAGACTCCGGCCGTGTGCAAGTCGGAGAAGGACGGAGACCCTGCGTCGGATGTGCCGGAGGAAAGCCTGCAGGAGGAGACGGACCACGAGTCTGCAGCTGCGGAAAACGCAAAGAGCGACAGTGAGCCCAATAATGCCACGGGTGAGTAAGGACAGAAAGACTCGTATATAACTGTACACAAAGCAAAAAATAATGTGTGGCTCTCTGATCTCACTCAAACCATAACGACTCAATCAAGGTCTGTCTTAAAGAGTCTTTTACTCCTTTAATTGGCAACTGATGTTTTTTTTTTTTTTTCACTGCTACACACTTGTGTGGAATCATAACCAGCGCTGTGATTGTTATTGTAGGATATCGGGCCTGTTTGCAAAACTCTCTGCTAACTTTTACGCACAGACTGTCCTACTTTTACGCACGACTATTAGTAGATATCCTGGCTCATCCTTAAACTATACCACGAGTGTTTATGGGCATTTATTGAAGTCACAGTTAATCCATGCTGCATTCGTACGATTGGATTTTGGACCAGTGCTAGAAACTATCGTAAACACACAGTTAATTGAGCAGTTTTACAAAATAATCTTTAAAGAGTTCTGATCTTTAGGCCTGAATCAAACTTGGTAGATCAGACATGTTTCACATTTAATTTGAAAACACCATCAAGCGACCTAAGAAAAATCAAACGCCGTTTATATATAACAAGGAGATAAAACAGAAATGTAAAACACCCTCCTGCATGAGTGCACACTCCTTTCAATGTTGCTTTTGGTTTAAATGAGTCACATCCTAAAGATTTCGTCATCTAATCAACAGACGTGCTTCCAGTTGTATCACAATAACAAACAAATACAGGAATTCAATTGCATGGTCCATCTGCGTCTCCCCCTCTCCCAGACTCCAGCATCCTGGACGAGAAGAGTCTGGATCAGCCCAAGCAACGGAAAAAGCGCTCCAGGGCCGCCTTCTCCCATGCGCAGGTTTTCGAGCTGGAGCGCCGCTTCAACCACCAGCGGTACCTGTCCGGGCCGGAGCGGGCGGACCTGGCGGCCTCCCTGAAGCTCACAGAGACTCAAGTCAAGATCTGGTTCCAGAACCGCCGGTACAAGACGAAACGCCGTCAGATGGCCGCCGACCTGATGGCCTCGACCCCGGCGGCTAAGAAGGTGGCGGTGAAAGTTTTGGTGCGGGACGACCAGAGACAGTACAGCCCGGGAGAGATCCTGCGGCCCCCGCTGCTCTCCCTGCAGCCGTCCTACTATTACCCCTACGCCTACTGCCTCCCTGCATGGACACTCTCTGCATGTGCGGGGAACCAGTGAGAGCTCAGTGACTGTATTTATTCATTTTTGTTTTTATTATTTTTGCTCCCAGGAAATCAAACTAATTAAACATTTATTTTTCTGACAAGAGGAGGAGACCTGAGGGGAATCTGCTCAGCGTCTCTGACTGAACTGCCTCATCGTGTTGTCCAGGCCAGACCAGGGGTTCTCAGACCTTTTCATGTTTTTTTTTTTTTTTTTTTAACCACATCCTCAGATACTTAAAAAACGACTTCTTCTTTCTAGTAAGATTCTGTCCCGATGAACCCCGGTAAAGAAGACATTTCTCATGATTGAGGGTATAAAATCACAACTGTCTGAACTGTGGAGGGAGAGCGGGGAGACTGGACCTCTTCATAAAATGTCAGTATGTTAACCCCTGAGGACTGACACAGTAATAACATTAAAGTATTCCTCTCTTTGCTCGGGAGCCCCTCAAGGACCTCTGAAATCCCCCCCCCCTCCCCTCTCGACCCCACTTTGGGACCCGGAGGCCTAAATAGACTGTCATGTCACCTTATGTTGGTTTCTATTTTACATGCGCCTTCCTACCTCTGCAGTGATTGGAAAATAGGCATATTCCATTGACTTTTCAAATAACTGTCTCTGTTACAGGTTGTGTTTTATTTTCTCTTGCTGTGTTTGTAAAGGTAAGATATTTCAGCACTTTTGAGCATATACGTTACATTATTTCAATGTAAAATGCATTATAGTGTGGGCATGTACAGTGTCAGACTGAAGAGAGGCGCTTTGGCCTGAGAGTGATGGTGTGGCAGGAAGCAGGCTAAAACAGACCAACTTCCAAATGAAATGTACATGTGTTATTTGTGTTAAATGACTGTTTAGATCGAAAAAAAATATTAAAACATATCAGGCATTACTTTCACTTGGATGTAATTTTATTTGAAGGTTCTTATTAGGAAGTGTAATATTGGAAAATAGAAAGGAATAATTCAATAATGTAAATAGAACACTCGGATTTTATCAATAATTAGAACTAATTGAACACATTTTCTTATTTTTCGCCGCGCTGGTTTACTAATTAACTTTTTATTTGACCACTTAATGGCTGTTAGTATCAAGTATACTTATAATATATTATAATAAAAGCCTTTAGGCTATTACTTATGCTTGACATTATAGCCTATAACTAGGTGGTTACAGGTTTAAACCGATAATAAATCCTGTATGTTGCGCCATTTTTATCTGATCAAAAATCCCCTCATTTTCAAACAAATTGAAACGGACCTATCGTTTTATCGCTTGCACAGATGATTCATGACACGTTTCCGCATTTTGAGAGCACACACATGATGAAACAGGAATAACCGCCTACTACAGCTTTATTGGCCCATAGGCAATAAACAGAAATGAGTTTATCCACTGAATTATTTTCTATTTGAACCTTTTCCTCCTGCACAGTGTCACTATAGGAAAACGTCCTCTTTTGCTGAAAGTGTGTGTTTAATTTTACTCTCCTCATCTTCACCATGAGACGTTGTAGATGTCATGTGGGCCACCATGACTTTCTTCCCAAACACATCTGCCAAACAATGATGAATAGCTCTGTGATTCCCGGACAGGGCGAACTGACAGCTACCTTTAGGGCTGCATGTCAACACATGGAGAGGAGTATTCCGGGGTTAAGAAGGCCCGTGTCACTGCGTCTAAATTAAAGTCAAAGAAGGAAAAAAAGGAGGAGGGGGTCATTTTGGGTTGTTTGCAGATAGCGAACAGTATCTTTTTTCCAAATATGGAAATACTCTAAGCTTGTTTTTTTTTATAATTTCAGGCCTAACACTGGAGATGAAGTATTATACGGGAGGAGTATTAGCTGTTGTTCTGTTTCCAGTAGCAGCCTGAGTGTTAAGTCGGGGTCATTAGGGAGCTGCCGCAAGTCAGCCATCCATCTCTGGCCTTATAGGCAAAAAACACCTACATCCCTCACAGACACTCACACAATCTGTGTGATACTGTACATCAGGGATAAAATGGTGTGTAGTTGAGTCTCTAACAGTTACTAGACTGACAGATCAGCGTGAAGATCAGGCCAATAAATCTCGATTTCGTGATTTATTAGTCACAGTTGCAGATGATTACAGATGATTACAGATGCTGACACGTGGACACTGAAAGATGAGTGACAGTGTCATTTATTGATTTATTTATTGGGACACAAATGGGAAAATCTGTGCATTCCGAGCTGACCGCTCTGCGTGTTGCCACTGTGCTTTTACGCACTGACGGTTTTACGCTGACGGTTTTGGTTGATCAGTGTCCCATCTTCTTTAACCCTATATGGTAAAAACAGTCACGGCGCCTGTATGTCCTAAAATCTGATCTCTTTGATGCAGGCATATTCGCCACCCGAGTCCATCTCCAGCGGCAATGATGCTCCTCATTGGCTGCTCTGGAGCTTAAAGGACAGAGAGGGATACTGAGGAGAGGACCGTCCCACATGGCTTCCTTTCATACCTGCATGTGAAGATATCTGATATAGAGGGACATATCGCGGCTGTGTTTCCTTTCAACCTGCGATCGTTGAAATGCAAACACCCCCATCGGTGTACATTAAGCCCCTTCCAGTGTCTCCCCATTATTTTTTCATAGTTTTACGTTTATTGCGTGGGAAACGTTGGGTACTTATGTTATTCCTTAATTAGGATTTTTAGGTTCTTCACAGGAAAAAATGAATGGGGAGACTTCCCCATCATAGTATGTATTTTTATTACCATATTAACCAAATTACGCACATACAAGTTTACGCACGAGTGGGCTAACCAATTTTCTCATATCATTCAAAAAATGTGGAAATATTTTTTTCAGTCTCAGTAAGAAAGATGTAATTTGGGAGTTTTTAAGAAACCTGTTGTACGGGGAAAAGAGAACCTGGAATTTTAGGCTAATAATAATAATGACGATGATAGCCGGACTGACTTTACTCAACAAAAATCCAAACAAGCCATTTTAGTTCATATTATTTCTTTGCTATTTGTTTTTTGTTGTTGTAAATATTATGATTTTTTTTTTTTTAGTAAAGGAGGTCTGGCCTAAACTGATCTTCACCGCCTCGCGAGTCAGGGACAGTTCAGTCGTTTGCTCTTTACTTTTGTACCGAGCTGTAATTCTTTCATTTGCAGAGACTCTACAGCTGTTGCTTTAGACAAATTGTTTTAAATACATTTAATAGACATTATTTGAAACATTAACCAATAATGTGAAATGCGCTTCATTTGGCACGATTTAAATGAACTGAAGACTATTCAGAATTAAAGGTCTGAATATGAAGGAGCAGCCGAGCTCCTTTTTTTTTTATTAGCACATAATAGTTTGGATTTGCGTCTTTTTTGTGGTAGAGAAACCACAAAAAGACGCAACTGCAGGAAAGTGAATGAAGTCATAAAATGCCCTTATGTCACAATACTGTAGGAGTTAACGGTTTACCACCAAATTACACTGCAAATAAAACATCCACTTAACAAATCGTGAAATCCCTTTCCCTCCAGGATACAGTTGGTTTTAACAGACTACAAATCAACTTCTGAATCAGGCTGTTCTTTGTTGTTGTTTTTTCTCTTATTGAGAAAATCTCCCCAGGAAACAAGTGTAACTGTAAACACATGCCACGATCACTCTTCAAGGGCTTTTTGTTTGTGATCCTCGAAAGAAAGTCATATTCTAATCGTCAGCAACAGACTCATTAACTTCAAGACCATTTTTTAAAGTATCCTAAACCAAGAAGAGAATATTTCAGATCCTATAACCTTACGTTTTATCAAGCTGGCTGTGTGTAATAATCCAACAAATCAAACAAGATAAATTATATACGTGTCTGTCCATAGGTCGGTTTATGTCTATTTTGTACATCTTACGCATATTTACATGTTGAATAATGCTGTATTTTTAGTTACCTTTTTATGTAATGCATGAATGTTCTTCATCTATATTTCAAGGACTAAAGCTCTGAAAACTGAAAAAGGCCTTACAGGTCAAATGAGTCTCAGATCAACTGAGTTTTTTAATGGCACTGTCTCAAACATAAATTATACTTGAAGCAATCACGGAAATCACAAATTATACATGGATTTTTTATTTTTTCAGGTGCATTTTTGTGGAGCGATTCAGAATACAGTTTTTCATCACTGGGTAAAATAGTCCAATTACACCCTCCATTCAGGCGATGAGGCTGCAGGATAAATTTACACTGACTTCACTGATCACAGCTTCAGAATAAAGCAGACAACCAACAGAGTCCTCGCCTCTCTCCTTCACCGTCCAGGTCGTCCCCACAACAACCTTTTAAAAACAATTAGGCTTCCGGTTGGGAAGCTGTCAATCACACCCTCATAAGCATTTTGCAGTAGCTATACGGACCTGACACTCGCTGCCACCTGCTTCAAAGTGGCCCAGGTGCAAATTCCTCTTCATCCCCCATGTTACAGCGACATCCTTCCCCTGCAGTGAAAAGCAAGTGTGAAAGACGAGCACCTTGATTCAACCTCTGGTTTGTAAAACACCACAGGTCATTTTGTGTGGAAATATGACAAAACATAGAACATGAAGACGTAAATTAGTGGCAAAGACCTAATACCAAACGTTATCCCATGACACAGTGAACTTGAAAACAGAAGAAAACTTTTTAGTATATTTTTTTGTGCACACAGCAAGTAGATCTCAGTGGACATATTACATTGTGTTTATAAATTGCTCAACATCACACTTCAGTTACACCTCACACAGCTGAGAAAAAAAGTTGTGTATAGTGAGATATTTTTCTTGGAAATGCCTTTGTATCCAGTTCCACAGTTTGTAGCTTTAAATGGTAAATTATTGTAATGTGTCCTGTTTGACAGATTCATGTTTAATAAGACTGTAACCTATTGACACAAAGGTTTATACTTGTGATTACTTATTTTATTTTACTTAACTGAATACTTTCGACGTATACTTTGGTGCAATGTATGTTTAGTGTTATGAACTCCAAACTGAAAACCACCTAAAAACTTGCACAATAATTAAAAAAGTTCAGAATAAAGTTCATTTTGTCCCAGAGGTGCAACATTTTGCTTACGGGTAAATTACCCCCAACTTATTGGGGGAAATTTAAAAATACATTGGAGAAGAATGTCACAAAATAATAGTATCAAAATGTTCTATTTTGTCACTTTATCCAAGGCTGGAGTTAAATTAGCCAATAATAGTCATACTTCATTTGGTAAATACATCAGTGTGTCATCCAGAGCAATCAAATTACACAGCTGGTAAGGTATTTCTCTAAACTGTGGCAGACTGAGAGACTGTTGCTGTGAACTAAGTAGTGGAAAAAATTAAATAAGTCTATCTATGAACAGTATGCCTCGGGAATAGCGTTAACATTCGAATAGTTCTCTATAATGGTTTATAGTGGTTTAATGACAAAAAAAAAAAAACGTAAAGGTGGCTGTAAGTGTTTGTTGGCTATCTTCAGACTTTTACAACAGCTGAGATCTGTGTTTTCATTCAGGTGAACCAAAATCATAGTCATTATATTCTGCCTACTTAAAAATAGCCTTTATGTGTCCTATAGTGCCCGTGTTTATGCAGGTGCATGTATATGTGCATGTGTGTGAGTTGAAAGAAAGACGGCCCATAAGATGACAACATCAGGACAAGTGAAGCATATGCTGTTGGCAGTATTTTATAAATAGTTTTAATATAGGCTAGATATTGAACTGTCAAAATTAGTTTTCAAAAAATAACCAGTATTTGATATGATTGATAGTAGACAAAAGTACAATAAAAGCATATCATTTTATTAATATCATATTAAATACATTTATGTCTACTAATCTATTTATGGATACTCAGTCAAAGGTAATTCCAGACAATGCAGAGTGCACACACATATACTAAATGTATATTTAGGTTCAAATGAAAGGATGTGCTGTGTGTGTTTGTGTGTGTGTGTGTGTGTGTGTGTGTGAGAGTGTGAGAGAGAGAAAGAGAGAGAGAGAGAGAGAGATATCGAAAACAGACAGAGAGAGGGATAATAGTTTAATAAGTATAGAAATGTTCCCCATGTTCACTCCATATCATCTCTGTCTACATAATTTGATTAAATGCAAATTTGTTTGAAGTTTGCACCACTGAAGAACCAATATTAACTTTAACAGGTCCCCCATGGTTATCTTCTATCCTTGTCTTGAAGAGGGACTCTGTAACAATTTCTCTGTAATTAACACACAGAAAACCTTGGGCAAGGTAGTGTTATAAGATCATAGATCAATTTTGGTCAAAAACCTAAAAAACCTTGAGTTTTCTATCATATAAAACCAAGGAAATAGCAAATATTTACATTTTAGAAGATGGTGCTGGAGAACTTTTTGCATTTATGCTTTAAAAATTACTATGACTATTAATTATTAACGGTCTTTAATCATTAATTGCTGCAATTTTCTTTTGTTTCAGTTGACTAGGCTAATTGATTTATCAACTAATAATTTTTGCTATAGAGTATACTGGGTGCTTTCTGGGTATCTGGTGAAATAATCAAACTGTCATACATAGTGGTGGGACAATAGGGACCCAACAAAACATTTCTTGACCTGGGGCCTCTTAGGAGGTTCATCCAGCCATGCAATTAGCAAAATGTGTATTTAATAAGTATCAAAAGTAAAACAACTTCTTATGTAGAATAGCACCTCATGCAGAATATAATTTTATTGGGTTGTAGTTAATGCTACATTAACAAGCAAGCAGCATTCTGAAGTAGCTGGTTGATGTGGAGCTACTGTATTACTGCATCGCAATGCTTCATATTTTATAAGCTGATAATATGTTTTGTGTGCAAACTCTAAACCTGCAAAGTAACTATATCTGTTAAATAGTCAAAAGTACAATATTTCCCACTGGAACACAGTGGGACAGTAAGTATTAATTGTACCTGAAGTAAATAGTAACTTTAAACTGTATCCTTTCAAGTTTTGTTACCTTCTTCTGGGCCTATTTAAAATGTATTTCATTTTTCATTTTTATTTTGCTGTGGTTCTTATGCTTTTATGGACTCAAACTTTGACCTCCGTTACCTTGGCAACTACAGCGCGTCACACACGGGACGCAACCACACCAGTGATGACTGGGTTTCCGGTTCTGCTGTTCACGGGAAACAGCAGAACTGTTATCGTGGCGATAATGAAAACATTTGCAAACTGAAATGGTAAACCGTGACCTACGGCTCGTGTTTCGCTCGCTATTAACCCTCGTTTTAACCAAAAGAAATTGTTGTACGTCGCGCTAACAGCGTCTGAGTGGATCACGCCGAGTGGAGCAGCAGCTTGTGTTAGTAGAGTCAAAATGGCGTCCGTTTGCCCACCCAACGCCCGTTTAATCCATCTGTGATTATCCTGATAACTAGATTCAGCAACCGGTGACTAGTTTTCTGGTGTTTCGGTTTTACACACTGATACGGTCGGGGCACATTTTAGCATCATGTCGGACTCGGAGGAGGACAGCCAAGACAGGCAGCTTAAAATTGTAGTGATTGGAGACGGTGCGTGTGGGAAGGTGAGACCATCACATACACACAACTTACACAAACACAACGCAATTGAAGAAGATAGACCTTTTAATCTAAATTCTCCACGTAGATGAATTTAGTGTGTTATTGTCTGTTTTACTTAGTATCCTGCTCTGTATGGTGGTCGTCCTGACGCTTACGCCGTCGCCCCAGTCACCATGGCGACAGACGCTGATAAAGCTAAGTCGGCTATGTGCTAACAACACAGCAAGACTGGTGGAAGAAGTAGTCAGACCCTTCACTTCAGCAAATGTACCAGTACATCTGTGTTTAAATACGCCATTACAAGTAAAGGTCCTGCATTCAAAACCCCACTACTTAACTGTGTACATTTGACGTATAAAAAGTAAACGTACTCGTCCTGCAGTACACTGTGCTCTATGACTGATATATTTTTCGTATTATATGGGTCCATATTTTGTCGATTTTTGAGTGAAAAGAAGCAAGAACAGCCTCTGCAGCTAACAGCAAAAAAACGTGCCTGTCTTCCCATGTTACTGCTCTGTTGATTTTTTTTATTTCATGAACTTCAAAAAATATTAAACAGTAATTGTGGCACCCTACTGATTCTGCACTTAGTAACCTCCCACCCCACCCCAGTAGCTATCAAATGCTTTCTATTCATCATTTAGGATTTAAAGGTTCAAGCTTTTATTGTTGTCATTTGAACATATTTACACTAATTTGGCAGTTTATTAGGTACACCTAGCTATAACCAATGCAGCCTAATACTGCAGTCCTGCAATAAATCCACCCTCCGTAAGGTTATAATGTTCAGCTTGTGTTGAAACGTTAAATTGGTGTTGATTCAACTGTATGATAATTTTGGTGGCTATAGTTTGTGTTTTTGTTGACTTGCATTACGTTGTACAGACCAGTATTTCTATTATTTTCTCCACCCCGTTTAACTCAGTGATTGTAAGCTAAATAACAGAAACACCTCTCTGTGTAATGCAACACAGCACCACAACACCTCTTTTAAAAAGTTTCAATAAAAACAGAGCGTTATAACCCTCATGAAGGGAGGATTTATTCGACTGCATTAGTTTTAGGGAGGTGTGCCTAATTAACTGCCAACTTGACGGTCTGGCATACATACATATGCATAAATGAAATATTGTTTCTATCGTATTGCTGTTGAGGATCAAATCGTCCAAATGGTCACCCACTCTTCCTGCAGATCAATTCAAGTTCTGAGATATTTTTAGATTTCCTTGCACGCACAGCATGTTTAAGATCTACCTGCAGATTTCAGTCAAAGTTTTAGACGGGACTGTGAAAAGCTTCAGCTTGTGTTTCTTGAAGTAGTTAAAAGTGGATTTTGAAGTATGCTTTGGATCATTCAGATGTTGTAGTTGTTATTGTTCTTTTTTTGACTGACTGCATGACAATTGCATTTGATGAATTTGAATTTGCTGATATTTAGAGGAATCAATTCTTCTTCTTTATTTTTCAACTGAACACCTGCGCGTCACTCATTCTGCCTCAGCAATTTACTCCTGCCAAAAATTACTTATTGGAAACCTTATGTGGATTAGTATGACGGTTGTTAATGTCACGGGCGATAAGCAAGGAGAGGTTCTTTTTTTAAATGAATTACCTTATTGTAAAAAAAAGGAGTAATAATAGATCTTCGCTTTTGTCATAATGGTCATACTGATCATTACAGTCATTATAAGTGTGCTAGTTATACATTAAACTTTTCTTTGGTAAGGCTTCCTGTGGTGTTGACCTTACTGTAATTCAACACTCTTTAGGTTGTAACCTACAAAAAGGAAGACACCCAGGCTCAAGAAATGAGATTGTGAGGAAAAGTCCATATGATGGATGGAGGTTGACAAGATTTCACTTGGGAACTTGCAGCTCTCTTGACGTCAGTAGATGTTTACAATGGGAGACCTGTAAGATGAATGATGCTAAAAGACTGCATCAAAATTTGTATTGTATTTTGTAGGAAAAAGTTATAACCTTAAAAAAATGCATTTTCTCACTTTCAAGTCAGTCCTCTAAATCCAGTGGACTGTTTTACAAAGTTGATGGACATCCGTAGTTTTGATTCTTTCACAAAGATAGCATAATGGATTTAAATCTGGCACAAATCCGTTGTTCTAAACCTATTAAGTTTACCCAGCCGTTAATCCATGTTGCATGTGCTATTGAATGTAGTTGTAAGCTATGTGCCTGTGGTGCTGTGTTTTGAAGTAGCTAAACCCACAGGGTTTACATTGTGAAGAAATTATATGTTGTTATGTTTTTGCTTTTATCTGCCGGTCTAATTTTGGTTACTCATCAAAAGGTGCCTGTTTAAATTATTGGTTTTGGAGCCTATTTATGTGTACAGCTAATGCTTATTATACTGTTTTTCAATATTTTGCCCTATCCCAACCTCTATCAGCCATCTAAATTCAGGCTTCTGTGACAAAACTACACAGTCACTAAGTAACACATTTGAGGAAAACACATAACATCAACCTAAAATGTCCCTTTTAGAATAACTTGTTTAAATGAAAGACATTTTGATGTTTTGAATAGGAAGCATAGCTGAATGATGAATTTTACAGTCCTTAAATTGGTGTTACACTTCAGGACTGCTACTACTGCTCAATGAACTTGGGGTGAAACACTGCACTGTACAGTATTACACAGAGTATGCTAATTGATGAAGGAAGACAGTTTGCTCAGCCAGGCTCTTGCAGCTGGTGGCTTTGTTTTCTGTCAGTATCTTCTCCTGGCCAAGGATCCCTGTTTTGGCTCCAGAGTGAGGTGAAGCTACATTTAAGAAAATTATGCCTGGACAACCCTTTTGAGAGATTTTGCTATTTTAAAGTATAGAGTAAAATAACACTGTGAAGAGAGTTATGTGCGAAGACATTGTTACTGTACTGACTTTGTACTGCGCTGAACTGTAAGTAAATATACATTTCCTCAGTGCATTGTGTGTGTCTTTGTAAAATCTACTCAATGCCCTAGGGTGGTTTCATGGACTGGTGTTAGTCACAGTTCCCTTTGAAAACCACTGGACTGAATCCTTCAGTATATTCATTAAAATAATTTAAAAGATGTAGATTAAAAAAGTCTAACTCACATCCACAACAGTGGAATTTTTTCCTAGTCACACCAAGCAATTATTTGCAGCAAAGCAAGGAGGTTGTCATGACAATTCAGCCACGTTTCTTCTTCACTGCATTTCAAATCCCCAAGTGAATGAGTTTGAATGTAAGGGAGAGACGTCAAGTGCTTTTCAGCTACACATCCCCTTTCGTAACTAATCTCTCCTTCCTCTGGGAGAAAGAAAATGAATGTAGCAGTAATGGTGAGACCCACTGAGAAAAATGAATGTTCTCATTCTGGAAAGTCGACATTTTCTTTTTGGGGCAGGGGGGTGTAGAGAACACACACAACTCAGTTCCCAGTAGATACGCTACATTAATAACCCTCCTCACACTGCTGCCAGGTGTCAGCTCGTCACTGTCTGAATGACTTACCTGCTTGTCTGTTTTGGGCAGAAAACAGGAGCCCTGCCCCCCATTTTGAGTAGGCACCACTGACTGACATCTTGAATGCCGTTTCCCCCCTTATTAATGTCAATTTGCTCAGCAAATTGCAATGGGATCAGTTTTTCTTGGACAGCATTTTCAGTGGTATTTTTGCTTGTGGTTGGTTGTCCATTCAGAAATATAGGGAGATGTGGGAAGGCTTGTCCACCTGAGCGAGATGTTTTTAAAATATGGAGGCTCACATTTAGCCAGGCTCTTAAGGCTCTGGGCCTAACTTACACACAGGTCTATTTTTCAAACTGAGTTATAAGTCACTCAGTTTCTGAGTATTTGCTGTTCTCTGACCCATAGCATAAAAAATAGCTTTAGGTACAGGTCCTATACATTAATGGATACTGTATCCCAGAAGTTTTCTTTACAGTCAAACTACTCAACAGAATAACAACAATATCTGTCTTGACTGTTTAGGGAGAGTAAAGAGCCGGTTTTGATACCATGCTGCAAAAATGCACTGCCTCTCTCATATGAGTTGCATCACATGGACATAGTCAGCTTGCCATATTTTTTCCCTCTCTCTCAGTTTCTTGTTTCAGTAGAACTTCCCCCATTTCCCGGCACTGGTATCATTGGTGACCCTGTGCTGTTCTCTGTTGGAGTGTCAGGATTACGCCAGCTTTTACATTCGCTGGTTAGTTCCAGTTGTACGGTGGAAAAAAAAGGTCTACGTTGAGGGAAGAGAGCCAAGCTACTGGAATGCCAAGACAAATGGCCGACTAGGCCAACACGAGCATGTGGAATAAATTTTTGCTGTCCGAGCTTGTTATTCCTGTGTTGTCAGTGATTGTTTGGGCTACTTAAATGGCCGATTTTCTCCTTGTTGCGTCAGTCACCTCTAGTAATTTTTCAGTCACTCCTGAGCCCGTGACATGCTCCACAGGCTGTGATTAAAAAAAGTCTGCAGGTTAGTGAACTTTTAAAAGAATTAGGTGAATAAAACTTTATTCTGCACCTCAAAGGACATGTTAATCAAGAAAGGTATTGGCAAAGGTCAGCATTATACATTCAATAGGCTTAATTAAAAGATTACATTTAAATATACAAGCTAGGATAAACATAGCAATTTTATATTAAAGGTAGCATGACAAATCAGTACCTTAAGAAAACCAAACAGACTTCTTTACTTGAACAAGATTTGTGTAAACCGTCGTAAGGGGTTTCTTAATTAAATTAAGTTGTGTCTTTCCTGGAGTAATATGAAAAAAATCCTGTCTTATTTGAAAACATATTTGGCTAAACCTAAAGCTTCTGAGCACGAATGGAGGTAGATAAGGGCACAAGCTCAAGTGAAAGCTTAGTGTACTGAAAGAAAGAATTTAGTTTTAAATCCTCTAACCCTCAGTGATTGTCAAGTACCACATTAAAATGCATTTGCTGCCACATGAACACTTAGGGAATCCCATTGCTTCACTTCTGTGTTGTGTTTATGTAAGCACACTGCTCTAAAGATAGCTAATAGACATTCAGCACTTCATTTTTTTTCCTATCCTCATCCATCAAAATGAATTAAACTTGGCATGTCAAGCCTGTGCTATGAATTCCCATGGATTTCAGGAGAGTCCCTAACATGCTATTTTTTTTCCTCCTCAAACACAACAGTGACAGTGATGGAGGTTTTATAATTTGTGGCAATTATTAGGTCTGCAGTCTGGAGACATGACACATACTCCAACACCTGTTTTTGTAATTCACATTGATTTTCACTGTCACAACTGTGGCTGAGTAGTGAGACAGCAGAGGAGGCAGACAATTACCTCAACGTACCTTCAAGTCGATCACAAAGTTTTTGAAGGTGCTTAAAATGGATTTGTAATAATGAAATGAATGTCCTTCAGTCAGAGCAGACTTCAAGGTTACATCGCCTAAGAATTATGGCTGTTTTGTTTTTAGAAATATTAAAAATTGAAGTATTGTAAAAAGCTTAGTTTGGCACATGGTCAGTGTGAATGAAATCAAAGTTTTTCTACTTCTGCTCACCACTGAAATATCACTTTTTCAGGAAGTTCTATAATATACTTCATATTTTCTCTGGAAGTAGTTTTGCGGCATCTTGCATTTTGCTCTGGGCCATGCTATGATTTTCATTTGGTTTTTAAGTTCTATGATATTGTTTATACAATGCAATACTATGCAAAGAATCAAGGTTTCTCTTTTATCCTGAAAGCATTTTCTTTTCAAAACACTTTACTTTAAATGACATATTTTCAGTCCTGTTGATTGCTGCAGAGGTGTTCTGGCACTCATTCCCTGCGTCTCTCCCTTTGTCTCTCTGTTTCAGACATCACTCGCCACCAGGTTTGCACAGGAGGCCTTTGGGAAGCAGTACAAACAAACCATCGGCCTGGATTTCTTTCTGAAGAGAATAAGCCTTCCAGGTGAGACACCTTCATAATCTTTAGGGAGTGTCCACTTGTTCAAAGACTCAGCACAGACACGCGCGTTGCACAAGCACGTAGCGGCAGACTGCAGACTTGTTAATTTAATAAAATACTGAGCATATGTATTTGGCAAGGTTTTATTCAGACAGACTGGCTTGACTGTTAGTGGTTGTTTGTAATACTGTAATATCAACCTTAACGTTTTGGTTGTTTGTGTGTACTTAACATTATCGGTGTTAAGACCCAGAATATTCATTGAAAGTTTAACAAAGAGGCCAGTTGTTCCACCATCACTTTCTGTCATATTTTTATTTCTCATATTTTCTTGTCCCACCATTTCCAGGCAGGCAAGTTTATTCTTCAGGTTAAGTCAGGAGTTGAATGTGTCTTTTCTGGTAGCTCCTCATTGTAGAGTGTCTGCCACTTCTCAGGGTTATTCACTCTGAAAGCTCTTCTCTCCAGAGCAAACAGCACACTTTTTTTTGACTCCACAAGGCCAATGGACAGCTTATGTCCAAACGGGCGAGCCTTGCTCATAATTCTGTGGGCACAGTACAGAGTAAATACATTAACATTTTATATCCATATCGCTGATCCCCAAGTTCAACTGATCTTTGTCCTGTACCACATAAAACATTCATGTTCTTATTTGTTTATGTTGAACCCGCAGAAATAAAGCCACACTCTGTATCCCCTTTAGATCTGTAAAATAAATGTTTATTGACTAATGCTATATTTAGACTCCATTTTTACTTCCTACCATGTGAAATGGGAATTTTCAGTATTTTAAATGGCATTTCTCAAACTCTGCCAAGGCCTAAGCTCCAGAAATCTGCAAAGTGGCTCCATTCTTTCATTACTAATAAAACAACATTAAGCAAGGGCAAATTAAGTGCTAAAAGTAAAAGTTATGCTGATTTGTGAGTTGGCTGAAGGATTCTATTTTGATTTTGTGTCAGTTTCAGCTTATGAGACTTAGGAGAACTAAACCCCCAAAAATGTTGTGGTGGAGTCAGAATGAAAGAGCCAACTAAAAGCACAGGCTCGGCTCAACTCCTTAAAATGAACTTGAACAAATGCTGTTAATCGTTTGACTTCTTTTTCCAGTAAGTTTCTTTCCTGAAATAATCACTGATCTCTCAAGTGTAAAACTGTAAGCTTTGTTTCAATGTAGTGTACATACGTCTGCATCACTGGGGCAGCAACAACACAAGGTCCAACACCGGAGTTGTTAAATGGCCTATTTTCTGGGGAATTGGGTGTTGATGAGCTGATGAAGAGGAGGGTGGCTCTGCGAGCTGGGTGGTCCCAAACTTTGTTAGGACCCCCACCCTGCCTTGTATTGGAGAGGCTGTGTGGCTCTCCAGGTCTCTATGGGGCCATAAGGGTCTTTTGCAGCAGGGGGGAGAGTAGCCTATAGCCAGCATTGGCCCCTCTCTCCATGAAGGCCCAGCTTGTCAAAGTTAATGTACATTTTCCAACGCAGGGAGAGGTGAGGCGAGGCCGACTGGCACACAACAGTCTCCTCTGTGTGTGCTTTTTATAACAATACCTCTTCCAGATGTCACTGCCAAACCAATGAGGTACAGGCGGTGAAGGGAACTGACTAGAGGTGAAATTTACTTGATAAATTCTGTCAAACTCAAACTTTCGGAAGTTGCTCTGTCTGGGTCAACTTTCATATCACACTAAGAAGAAAAATATCTTCTCAACATGCTCCTTTTTCTGACCTTATTATCAGTATTAAAGGTCGTCTATCAGACTCACAAATGCGGTTTCTACTTCTTGCAAAGTGTAAGCAGAAAAATGTCAGTGCTGTTGAGTCAGCATGAATCTCTGTAACATAAATAAAGCAAGTGTCTGAGGATGGGTGGGGATGGCTCTTTTACTGTTATTCATTGCACTCCTCAGCGTAGCTTTACATTGACACTGTATAGTCTAGATGTAGTGACTGTGAACCTCAGCGTTTCCTTTCCTCGCTTTAAAAAGGGGACTTATGAAGGGGTTGAGTCGTCCAGCCATGTCCACAGTGTACGCTCTGCTCCCCATCGCCGCTCCAGCCTAGCGCAAGGCCCTCATCACACCAACATAAACTCTTCGCTGTCTGGTCCTCCCTCCTCCTCTTTTTTAGACTTTTTTTTTTTTTTCAACCACCCCTTTCATTTTCCAGAGGAAGAAAATATTTATTTGGATTTGGGTTTTGTGCCCGTCTTTCTCTCTCCCCTTCTCATTCACTCCTTCGTCTTCTTTCCATAGGCATAAGGACAAGAGTCTTCTTTTCCTCTTATTTTGTGTTTAATTATTGCTATTTTCCTTAACAGCACATAATTCTCCTCACTTTCCTAACTTGGCAGGAAATGGCACAATGCAAACAGCTCTTCACAGGCTAATAAGAAGTCATTTTTTAACTGCCAGAGTATTGAGAATGTTTAAATTAGAGGGTAAGCGTACCTATTCATCCCCCTCAATCTCTGGGCTGGATATTCTTGGATGTGAGGTGTGGGTGACCTGCCAGGCAAGAGCGCATTGGATGAAAGATTAAACGCTGATTTATTGTTTCCATTATGTGTATCAACAACATGGACTTTTATTTTAGAAATCACTCACCAAAATACAGAGTCCAGCTACAGCTGACTAGTTGTTTCCTCAGGATTATGAGCTTTGTTAAAACAAACAAGTTAATGATTAAATAGGACAAAAGCATCTGAAATGGAAACCCACAAATTGCAACATTATCACTTTTTTGCTCATTTTAATTTTGTTTTAAATATAGATGATTAGCAGACAAAAGCATTCTTAAGAAAACAAAGTAGGAAAACCCTGAAACATCTATGCCCCCTTTATAGAGCTGATATGGACCTTTTTTTTTTATTATTGAAAATGTCAGTCCTTAATCTATTTATTTTTTGTACATGTATCTGGGGATGCCACTTGGAGGGGGTGGGGGGAGAGGTTGGGGGTTTACAACTTTTGTCATGGATGCTCAACCATTTATGTTGTTGTAAGTTTCATATGTAAAACTGATAAAGTTGTAAAAAAAATGTCAGTCCTTATTGATATTAAAGATATTTCTGTCTCTTTTCTCCCCTGTAGGCAATTTGAATGTGACCCTGCAGGTGTGGGACATTGGAGGCCAAACGTTAGGAGGGAAAATGCTGGATAAATATGTATATGGAGCTCATGTAAGTTAACACAAATCCACATTTAACTGTCTGCTGCTACTTTTTCCTGCCTAAAAAACATATGTGCATCTCCTTAAGTGTTTTATTAATCTAACATGAGACAAAAAGACAAACGTGTTTGACTCCATCAGCCTCAGGAAGGATAGGACATTTGTAAATGTACAAACCAAATGTTAGAGATGCTTGTCACTAAGTCTGACTCTGGTCAGACTTATTATTACAGCTCTGGCAGCTTCATTCAGAGCTTGCCACTCCTTACCTATGGAGCCAAATCATAATAAACTGTCATTTGGATTGACAGTGGGCGTAGCAGGTCAATGGAGCTTTAAAAATCAGTGCATTCTTTCTTTTTACAGACTTGTTACAGTGTGATGTTCAGACTGAACAAATGTTGATAATACTGCACACTGTAGGTCAACACTGTGAGCAATAGAAATATTCAAAAACGACACTCTTAAACATGCACACTGTTATTACTCCTAATTCGTAAATGTATCCAACTTTAATTCGACTTTAAAGAATTTGTAATATCCAATGTTTGATAGCTCTCAGCTCAAGTTACTAAATGATTATTTACTCTAACCTCTCATTAATTGCTTGTCCTTTGGGAAACGGAACAACTAAAATGACAGCTGAGCTTTGTGCAAACGCTATAATTTTTCCAGTGCATACTAGTTTCTGAATGTGCCAGCAACATCAGCGTCTGCAGGTAGTTATGTAACTATAGACAAGTGCTATCTGTCACCTCCAGAATGCCTCTTGTTTGAAGAGGCATTATTAAAGGCTGTGGTTTGTCTTATCCGTGATCCATACTGCATTCAGGGCAGGCGGGAGACTTATCACTCTATAGCAGCTATATGCAAATACACTTTTGTCATGTCTGTCTATAGTGGCTCGACAGACATTAGTTGGAGGTTCATTTCCATTTCATTAATATACTTGGCTTTATAAATAGTGAAAGTGAGGCTTTTTTGGCATTTTCTGTGCGCAGTGCTAAACTGTGCCCTGGTCGTGTGTATATTATCCATGTCTGAAGCACTTCCTCTACTGTCTCTCTCTCCTTCACAAACAAAATGTCGTACATCAATGCCACATTACGACACTTTGCTTAGGGAGTTTCTCGTCAGCGCTGTATGGAACTTTCACACCTATTGTTCACCACTGTGCGTCCTGTAATCAATCATGGCTGCTTCGGAGACACTTGCAGTAATTGTCAGAGGCGTAAGCTTTCGTCACCGACCTCGCGTGTTGTGACAGTGTGTGTCTGCCGAACAAAAAGCAACAGACACCCCTTCAGTCGTGTTGCATCATGCAGTAAAAGTAGAGACATTTACCTTGGCTAACACTCATTTCCAGCCCTTTAGAAATGGCAGGAGTTTGAAGTAGTGATAGCAGATAGTTGACCTATGAGATGATTTGTCTTGAATCATGCCAACAGTCCTTGTATCTGTGTTTACTCTTTGATTAATCTATGTGTTTATGTAAACACTTTCTTCTGGTCCGAGTGTTTGCTCAAACATGGTCTGGTTGTTGCATGACTGTTTCTGCAATGCATACAGAGTTGAGGATTACTTAGGGAGGAGGAAAATGTCTCTAGGCAGACAACGTTCATTCATTAGCCCGACAGTAGATAACCAAACCTGACCTTGATTCTGCACTGAATTTGGAGTTTGCTTACAAAACTGGAATTTGTTTATGTGCAAACCAGTTTTCATTTTAAAACAGATCCATATAAATTCACTCTCTAACTCAGATCTTAATAGTACTAAACCTAACTCAGATTATGTGTGAATAAGTGAGTGTCCCCTTCTATGTGAGTCTGTCCCCTACTCTAAAAAGAGGAGCAGTGCCACCTACTGTTCCCATGCTCACTCAATATTACTCATGTTAATATGAATGAATATGAGGGGAGTGAATATGAAATTAAGCTGTGTACCCAGATCCATAATTAACCAGTAGATGACTGTGGATGAGAGGTGCTCAAATGAGAGTGTGCTGACATTGTTCAACATTGTTCCTCTACTTTTTTCCAACGCAGGGTGTTCTCCTGGTGTACGACATTACCAACTACCAGAGCTTTGAGAATCTGGAGGATTGGTTCAGCATGGTGAAGAAAGCCAATGAAGAATCTGATAACCAGCCTGTTGTCTCCTTGGTTGGGAACAAAAGTGAGTATTACACATACATAAATACACAAACAAACATAAATTGTTGTCTTTCAGCAGGGAGGAAGGAGTACAGTACTTTGAAAAAAATGAAGGTGTAGTCTATCTAGTTTATAAAGCACTTTATTTTAATTTCTACTGAGTAGCAGCAAAAGAAGAGAGTTTTTCTCTATTCATTTCACCCTGACACATTTCTCATTTTGCGTGTCTGTGTTTGTGTGTGGAGGAGTGAGTGTTTGATGGTAGCAGACGTGTTTGTTAGACCACCAGATAACTGATCTGTGTGATAAGCCAGTTGATAAGAGAGTGAGGTTTCAGGGCGATGGGAGAGCTGATGTTTGTGAACTCTTGGGAGTGACGGACGATGATTTAAGATCCCCGGGCCAATGGACCTAGGGCACCGCTTATCTGTGCCCCCCTCCTTCCCAGTCAGTACCCGTCTGGCCCCCCCCCAGTCCGAGACTGCACTGCTGTCCAGAGTCGTTGGTTAAGGAGAGGAGCTCGACATTAACCAGACGGCTCTCCTCCTATCAGCCTGCACCCATCCACCCATCTCCAAAATAAAGAGTAATAATGATGACTCTTTTTAAACATCCCCTTGACAGATGTGGAGTCATGGCTGCCGCTGTGTTATTGTAAAGTGAGGCGTCAGAGTGTGTGTGTAATGGTGACTGTCCACCTTCCTGGGCGATGATGAACGGTCAACAGACTGGTGCCTGCACACAGGAAGCTCTCGCTAATGTTACTCAACAGGGACCATAGGTCACGATTTAATTCGCCTGTCTAGAGCAGATTCTCTTGTCTTCGCATCCGTTGCATCTCCTAATGCCCCGGCTTTAACGGTGGGCGCCTCTGTATTTAGGCTAGGTTTTGGGTGTGTGGGTGAGTGTGTGTACTGTAATATTTAAGTAGTGTACATCCCGCTGTCAGGCTCCTCACCCCCACACTCACACAGTCACTCTCCCCCTAATGGCTCTATTGCTGAGAATGGCCCATGTGTGTTTTTTCTGTTCCTATAGCCTGAAAAAAAGAAAACAGAATCCCACACAGATTGCCCCGCTAGGAGCAATCAATTACCTTGTGAGACTTTATGAATCCCAGGGCACTCCCATTTACTCCTTTTTTTCAGGGAGGTTGAAGAAAGTTAGTCTAGCTATCTAGTTAGAAATGTCCACACCTAAATTTTTATTTTGCTTTTTCTTCTCCAGTCCCTTAGTTTTTTTTTCTTTTTTGCTGAAGAGTTTCTATCCTTTTTAAGTATGATAACATTTTTCTTTTTTCTCCAAATTGAATACTTGGCACACATTAACACTAAGTTGAACATATGAATATACAGCATTCTTTTGGCAGCGAAGTTCTTTCCAATGGTTCCCATGATGTTGGACTAAGTGAGGCTGCATGTTTGTGACAACCGAAATAGAAGTACAGACATAACAAGGAACTTATAAAAACACTACAGATTTATGTTTCTGTGAGGGCTTGTCTTAGGGGAGATTGTGGTGTTTCACCACTCAAAATGTTTGGTGTTTCCACTTAGATAAACTCAAGGTGAGCACGGGCTGTACATGTCATGTGCATTTAGTTGCTGCTTACAGCAGACAGAGTTGTACATACTGCTGAAAGGTTTTTACCTGATAAATTATTATAAAATTTTCTTCATTTTCTTTTTAATATAGAGTCAACATGTAGATTACAATCAAATGTGACTATGTTATTCTTATTAGCAGTACATGTGCTACTGCATGCATTGACCTTATATTTCCTGAATTACCCAGTGCTTGCCTTCTAGATTAATTTGAACAGGGTTCTTTACACAGTATACTTGTAATTGCGCCTATGGACCAGTCTGGTTCATTAATGATGCTGTCCCCTCCTCTCCTTACTCTGCCCTGACTGCCCTCCTGTGCCATGTCACTACTGGGGAACAACCTTTCCTTTCTTTGGCTTAGCATGGCCGGCTGGGGTTAAGTGTGCTTGTTAAGCAATAGTATGCTGCACCCCAATGCCCTCTACATGCTGCCCAGAGCCTTGTGTTAAATAATGGCACCACTTGTAACAATTCAGAGAGGAAGCCAATGAAATGTTTTATTGAGGGCACACATATGTGCACACAATTATTTATGCAACGGCATGCACACACAGACACTCACAACTGTGCACAGAAACATGCACTTAGGTAAAGTGACACACTTGTGGAGTTTCTGGGAACACATGGGTAATGGAAGAATGCTAAGCTCTTGGTCTGTTTAAACATACTATAACTGTTTATTATAGTGCAGCCCAGTGTAACACCGTATGGTACACAGGAACCTCTCAAGAGAGATGTTGGCTTGTTGCACAGTCATCTCCTCCACCCCTCACTAATAAGTGATGTGTGTTTTGATAAGCATCCAAACGATAAATTCTGTTGCTCTTTTCTTAACTACGGCTGCATGTGGCCTGTTAGTGACTGTTTGCCTTAGATCAGAGATGGTCTTAAGACACCAGTATAAAAAATATGGCATACTGTTTGCAGTCTTAATCCATATTTTGAATCTTTGTGTGTCATAACATACGCATATTATGATTGAATGGGACCATCACCATTTTAAAACGACTTGCATTACTGTTCGGAATTAGTGCACGTATTTCTTTGTAGACATTAAGCCTGTGTCGTTTATCAAACCAATTTGTTTTTATTAAGTGGGGATCGCAGGACCCTTGCTTGCTCCCCACCCATCACCCTTCCCATTTCTAGCGCTCTCTCCCTAAGGAACTCCAGAGCATCCATCATAGGCTTGTACAGCCCTTATTTGGGTGACTTAAATGGGTTCAGTTCTCTTAACCCCTCCTCATCACTCATGGCTTTTTAGAGGTTCTAACACCGTTCACTGCCGATCCACTCAGGCCTGCCATGGGAAACGTTTCCTTCTGCAAGGAGATAAGGTCCCCGCATCAAGACATTTTGTACACTTAATTATGTCTTACCTGGCTTGCTCTTATGCTCTTCTTTGTCTCATTTCTTTCCTCTCCAAGTCCCTATCTTGCACCATCTCTCAAACATACTTGCACACTCATTTTCATCCCTGTGCAAACACTAACTCTTTCAATCACACACTTACACCTACTCTTAAGTCTTATCTCTCACATGTGTAGACTAACACTTCTGCTGTAGCTGCCTTTACTTACAGTAATGTCTTTTCATTGGCTCCGTGTCCCTGTTGTGTTAAACAACATGCGTGTGTTTGCTTTCTGCACGCTACAGCAGATCTCACCGCATACCGTTACCCGTCGCACTTCTCTCTCTCCCCAGTTTTCCATCCATCCATGTGAAAGCTAAAGCGAAACATGGATCTCCCCTAACTCTTGATTCTTGTGAAGCATGTCCTTACCACCAACATTGTTGGTCTTGAGTTGTTTGCCCTCTTGGCAAGGCTTCGGGTGCAGTTGAAGCCTTCCCCCCTCCCCAGCTCTCTCACCCCCGTCACCTCCCTGCCCCTGTAAAGCTGCCACAGTTCCTGTCTGTTCAGTGTAGGCCTGCACATTTCTTAATAGAGAGATGCTCAGAAGTCCAGGAGTGCAGAGGAGCTCAATGTGCTTCTGTTTTTGGTTTAGCTCAAAAATGTTTTTCCTGGCTCAACCCACTCCTACTTAGGTCCTCTTACAACAAACTAAAAGGTCCTAATTGCCCCCAAGGGAAAGGTTTAGCCACAATAGACATGTGGTGGGACAAAAGCCCAGTACTCTTACCCCAGCACCCTCACCCCTCCCCAGATAGAAGAGATGAACACGTCAGCAGTGTCTGTGTTGCACTGTGGGTAGCGCGACCACAGGTTCGACACTGTTAAACATTATATATACAATATATAGACCTAGTAAGACATGGTGTATGGTTGGGTAAAGTTCTGGAATGTTTACAGTTTACAGCAAATCCAGTGTTTCCTGTTTCTCTTCACATTTTATTTAAGGTAAAGGGTCAGCCTAGACGTGTGTATCAAATTGTCTCAGTAACCGCAGTGACTGTAGCCTGCTGTCTTTCTGTAAGTCTGGAAAAGATGGGAAATAGAGATTCAAGTTACAACAAGGATACAGAGGGATGAAAGAAGAATTACAGCTGTATTACACTGTGGCTGATAAGTGAGTGTAAAATCACAGCTGCAGATGCTGACACATGTGTCCAGCAGTGATTAAGAAATACTTTTAAGGGTTTATTTAAGCCTACTCAGGTGGCTGATAGGTGGTCTTTACCACACAGAGCAATTCAACGAGCGCCAAGCTGGTGCTCGTTGAATTGCTAATTGAACAAAATGCTAAGATTTAATTGTAACAACTGTTTGACCCAGCTCTGGTCCCTGCACTCATCTCTCTCGACTCTCATGCCTGTCGAAACATGGAAAGTCCTCATTCATTTTAGTCATCCATAAAGCAAATATTGTTGCACATGCAGTAGATGATCAGTCTTCGAATACCTTCTTGTGTGGTAAGTCATGGGCCATTTGAGTTGCACAGCACAGCTTAGCCACCTGACCTGAATGCAGCCTGGAACCCTCATCATGCTCAGGCTGTACTTTATTTCTCTGCTGCTCCACAACATTGATATGGAGGAATTCCTGGAAGGGGCCTTGCTGACACAGGGTTGGGTAAATAACCGATTGATCTGGATCCACAGGCATATATTATAAATGTATGTGAAATATCAACATAGTACCTCCTTTTTTTGCTAAATCCAATTTTTTGTGGTGTGAAATATTACGTCACTGTCTTTGCACCCTGCTCCTGCTTCAGGTTTTTAACTTGGTCGATGTTTGCTCAGGCAGTCATGAGCAGAACACTCTTTCCATGTTACAGTTCACTGCTCTGGCTGCTGTTGAATATGTAGGCCAGTTCAACCAATCATTGCTCATAGGAAGACTTTATAATTATAAGTAGACTCATCGTGATGCGATGCATACAATTAGGAATGCTCCCCTGTGCTTCGTATAATTATTATAGCTCATAGTTACGCTGCCGTCTCACAGAGGCATGTATTACTGCTCGCCCATAAAAGTCCACTTAGTTTAACAGCGACAGGAGAGCTTGGAGGACATGGCCAGTGAAACCCCGGGCAGCGTCTTGGGCGGTCGGCTCAGAACTGGGTCTTTTGTTCACTTTTCACGAGTCCTGGGAGCCCGTTAACCCAGCCTGCAAGGCCCTTGGCCCCATGTTTTACTGTAGCAGTGACAGCCCCGCACTCCAGCTCTCTCTCCCTGCCTGTAGAGCTACTGCTGGACACTGTCTGTTTTACATTCCTTGACCAGGGACGAGGACCACATTGTTTTACTAGCCGCTGTGGAGTATCTGATTATGTTTTAAAGTGTGAATGTGTGTGTGCGTATTTGCACGAGTGTGTGTCTGCACATCATTTCTTGAAGAACGATCAAATGACAAGATGAGCTGTGATCAATGGGCTGTCGACAGAACACTTCTGCCCTAGTGGAAAGCGAGTCCCCTGATGGTCCCAGCCCATTTCAGGCCACCGGGGCAGGGGCGCCGCAGCACAAAGAGTGCTCTGTCTCTGTCAGGATTCCCCCGAGGACTCCTGCACGGGCCCTGCTCACCTCGACAACACCCGGCTACTAACAGCACTTCATCTGTCTGTACGCACTCAGAAAATTCCTGATAATATTAATAGCTCTTCAAACTTTAATATCCTGATTATTATTTATAATTATTCCACCATAAGTTTAGGTTAAGTTATACAATGTCCAAAGTCATTAGTAGTAGTATACAATTGGCTACAGATTGCTGCAATATTGTGTAACTCCACTGATGCTGGAATTATGTTCTGTTAAAGCCAAAGGTAATATTAAAATAATTTTAAGTTTCAGGTACTTTTGCATTAAATATAGATGTTCCAGCCTTCAGAAAATAAACGTTGCCTACTGTAAACAATATCTACACTGTTAAGGGCTAATGAAATGTGCAAGAGTGCCGTTTGCATAGTTACTTGACTTCTGAATGACTGCATAGTGTCTAAAGAGTAAAGAAAACACAACTTTTTCTATGGCACTTCTGTATGATACTGTATTCCTGAAAAAAAAGAAATTAAATGGGAGTAGCCAGAACTTTTTTGAAGGGGGAAAGTAGTTATTGTTTTCATTTTCATTATGCTGCCCATATTCTAATACAGGTAGACACTTATCACGCCCTTCATATTTCTAAACCCTCAGTGTTTATGAGCTAACTCCAGGTCAAGTAAACCAGTTGGACTCAGGCATTTAAATGCTTCACATAAATTCCACTAGTCATTTTGTTTTATTAGCCACTTGTGCTGTGAAAGTTAAATCAATGTCTAATTCAATCAGACATCACACAGAATGATTCATTATACTTTTACTGACTTTTAATGTAGTAAAGGTTTCCCCATATCTTGCACCAGAAAAGTTAAGTGTAAATCAAATGTCACTCACAATTAATCTTACCTGTTCGCTTTAAGACATTTAGAGGAAATTATTCTGCTGCTTTTCCAGACACCTGCAGTTTAATATTAACTTACATAGTAAATTGTCTTTTGATGTGCTGTTTTTTGTAGGATTTATTTAAGTAGTCTAGGTTGGTGGTAGGATGTTACACAGTGTTTTTGACTGAATGTGACTAGGACTTAAAGTTACCCTGTGGAGTTTGTGACCACTGGTGGCACTGGCTACCATTGTTTTGATGTATGGGTCATTGTATTGTTTATATCTCGTTCTCTACCAGTACATGCATGAGGACGCATATTAATGCAACAAGCTCAGGGGCAATGTAAGGGTGGTGTTATTGTGTCTTAAGAGTTGGTGGCCATTATGGTTGGGTCCTAATAGCTGGTTCCATTTTGGTTCTGGTTCCCAGTTGGCAAAATACCCACATTCATTAAACAAATCTCTTATTGAACCAATATTAGTTTAGATTCATCTTTACTGTCACTGCTCATTGTACAAGTTAATTACAAATTAATTATTATTTCATATCTGCTGCCCTTCATCTCATTTCCAGGTTAGAGCCACAGATTGTGACAATTAATGATGCTAGCTTAATAAATGTTCATGTTGATTTCATTTATTTGCTACGGCTAAAAACTTGGTTTTATTTCCCGGTTATTACACAACAACAGGTGATCACAGATCTAAACTCAATCATTTGTAACCTTATCTACTTGCAAATGATGAAAACTAAACTTAATGAGATTTGATGAAGGATTTAGATTCAGTAGAATAATACTGAACCCCAACCTCAGGCCTTAAAGGTCGCAGTGAACTAAGAGATGTACAAAAGGGATAGAGAGCTGATATACAGTATGTCTTGTGATCTGAGATAATGATTGCAAGATGAACTCTGAAATGAGTTTGCAGAGACATGAAAGACATTTGCCCTGAATGGGTTTAATTTGGTAAAATCTCAATCCACTATGATAAACAGTCTAACATGTGGGGATGTTGAGGTGATGCATTCATGTGAAAAGTTGCTATGAGTAACAAGGATCCTTCCAGACATATGAGAACGTTTTCTACCTCGGAACTGGTGACACTGCTCGTGCGTTACTTGAATGTTGCAGAGTGTAGCAGCAAAGACCCACGAAGCCCTATTGAATGTCAGAGCTGCAGAATAGTACTGGGATGTTTTTAAACTCAGTGGTGCGTAGTGAACAATTTGCTCAGACAGTTGTAAGTCATTTCATGAGGAATTGTACTTGGTTTGATAATCCTTACCCTCACTATACAGTCTGAATTGGTTCATGGTCGTCATTGAGGGGAAACTAAGGCAAACCCTCTTAACAGGGTCTTAAAGGCATAGTGTGAGGTAATGTTGGAAGTGATAGGTTCTCCCCTGGGGTTGATTAGGCTCAACCCTGTAACTTTCACTTAATGGGATATGACCCCTCGGAGCCCCAAGTCTCTGACAACACACACACGCCCGACCATTACTACCACACACAGACACATACACACGCACTCAGTTCACACATTCCCCCCTCAGCCCTCAAACTCCCCACTGCACCAACTGCTGTTTAGTTTAAAGCAAGGCTGCCGGCAATTAACTGTGTTATGTCAAGCTTATTCTCTGGCTGTTGCTCGCTGGGTAAACTGTTACAATTGGTCCCCAGCAGCCGACTCGGCAGAACAGTAAGTATGTGTCTGTGTTATCACAGCATGGTTTTAAAAAGTCCACAGAGGATCACACAGTACAGTGTAGGATTTCTAGCTGGTTAGCCAATGTAGAGCCATTAGCCTATTGTTTTGCCTTGGCAACAAGTTGGTGAAGTCTAAAAAGAAAAATACATCCTTGAATTTGCACATTGTTGACGTACAAATTTCAGGGAAGAAGCTAGCTACGACTTTCAGAGTGCATTTTGTCAAGAAACATCCAATCACAGAGCTTAAAACTCTGTCATGTGACACGCTAAGGACAGGCAAGAGTTAAAGATTAAGTGTTGAGAAAACTGAAAACCTCCCACTTCACAACTCTATAAAACCAGTAGCGTATTGTGGCTAATGTTAGGAAACCTCAGGTAGATATTGCCCTATAAAGAACATTTTGCTGACTCTGTTACTTTTCTCTGCTTGTGCTACTGATATACTTAATTTTTTATCAATACCATTGTCCTGTAATTGTCACCTGTGCCCAAGGTGGCAGTTGTTCAGCAAAAGTTATGAAACAGGTCTGTTACTTTACCTGACCTAAAACAAGCCTAAGTGGCAATTACTGGAGAAAAGTGTCATAAAGTCAGCAAATAATGTCAGTCACCAGGCAATACCTAGACAAAGTTTGGTCAAATTAGTTTACATTAGCCACCATAAGATTCTGGTTATACTAGACCAAGTAAGACAGTTGAACTGAAAAAGGGTGTGATTCCATTTTTAAAAGAATGTGTTATGTACATTTACATGCACATTATTATCCTGGTTTTGATCTTATTTGAGACATGATGTGTACATGTAATATGAAAAACCTTGGTTAAACAGCATCTAGGTTTTCTAATTATGTGTATGCAGGTGTGCATTGATTCCTCAGCGTCTCAGCCACTCATTTCTGTAGCAACAGGGACTGTTCAGAAACCTGGATCAGGTGTTTACATGCCACAGTGTCCTAGTTTCTATCAGAGTACTCCTGCTAACATATTAAGCTTTTGTCAAAACCAGGATAAAGCCTTATCCTGGTTTCTGAAACCAGGATATGATGTTGCACGTTACATGTGCAACAAAAAGTCCTACTTTAAGTCTCTTTGTCCAATAATAATAATGTTCATTTATTGTTAATGGTTTTTCAGCTATTTAATTTCAGTCGTTGGCAGCTGCTGTGTTATCTTCTTTTCAGTGAAAGTGGATAGCAAGGATTTTGGTTTGAAAGCATGCTGTAGGCAGATCAATCCAACCAAAATCCAACCTCCTTACTAATTTCAATTTTTTTAGTGACATTAAAACCTTTCCAAGTCTGTCTGGTTTCAGGATAATCAGGTCTGCCAGTGAGGGGATTCTTTCCATGAAGGATCTAAGCTGATATCCCCGCAGACACTAACTTGTGGAGAGGAACATCCATATTTTCTTCTCATTTGATTGTGTTCCCACTTATGTAATAGGTCACCACAATAACAAACGGGTTTTTTACGGTAAAAGCCTAATTTATCCGCCAGATATTAATCTCTAACTGTTGTCTTGCAATTCACTGCAATGACAGGCAGACCTTTTAAATAAACACTGATGGTGACCAGAGCGAGGGAGGGCCATCGCTCTTGACGAGTGATGATCCCCTCTGCTATCTCTATGCGCTTGGAGGCCCAAACAGTTTATTTCGTGTTTGCAGTCACTTCCTAGGGGTTGTTAAGCTGATGTACAGTTTGACAGAAACAGAGGGAAACCAGATCATCGGAGGAAGATTGTTTTGACCTGATAAGTAGAAATAGGTACATTAGGGTGAAAAATGGAGCAAAACACTGAAACTATGGGATTAGTCTTGTATTCAGTTTACACAGACAGATGCCACATGCTGCTAAATTCTTTTGTGAGAATGTGGGCCGAAATCTGCTCTTATTTTGTGATTAAAAGGGGCTACGTACTAAGTCATAAGTCAAGCGCCGTAACAAGAACATGCACAAAATCAAGGACTGTCATGTGTAGTAGTGCATTTTCTATTAGAATATATTTTGACAAAATACAAAGTCAAGGTTAGTCTCAATCATACCTCATGATCTTCATTAGCAGATAGATTTTGCCCAGTTTACACAAAGAAATGAAAAAAACTATTGGCATTTTATGGTTGAAGTACTCAGTACAATGGAAGTTTGAACATCTGTAGCTACATAACAACTGGCCAAAGTCCATCTACTGATCAAGAAAAGCTCTACAACAAATACTAAATTGACCTTTTCTTCAGAATAGATTGTCAACTAGTTTTTTTCCAAGTCGAACTTTGTAACTTAGCTTGGTAGTAGAGCTGAAACTGAAAGTAATTTTCATTGTGGATTATTCTGCTGATTGTTTTCTTGGTCTATTGATAAATGTTTTAATGTGAAATGTAAAAAACAAACCCAAATATATTAAATTTAAAATAATGTGCGACAAAGACAAGCAGCAAATACTCACGTTGTTCCAGTTATTAGAAGATTAGAATATATACGTTTCTGCTCTATAACATAGAATTTGAAGGTGATTGACAGCTTTTTTTTTTTTTTAAATTCTCGGTGCCTAGCTTTGATTTTCTGCTTCACCTGATGCTTATACTGTACCCATGGGAACTATACCTTTTTTACTTACAGTAACGTGCCTTCCTCAGCTCCTGAGCCACTATGTTAATGTTGGCTAATCTGACTGTGACACATGATTGATAACCTTTCCCAAGTGTGCAGGATCCAAAGGATTAGTTGTGTTTATTTCTAGTAGCATGCTGGTTACCTCCGCTGTTAATGACTGGAATTAATAACGTGCTGACGCCTATGAGACAGCCGTGTTTATGTACAGGCAGAGACATGACAGCCTGTCCTGGACATTGAGTAGTTGTAAAAGTGTCTGCCCTTGCCCAGGATGGTTTTTGTTTATATGTCACTTACAGTGATGGTAATATGCATTTTATTTTAAAATGATTCTTTTAAAATTTTATTTTTTAAACCTCTGTGGATTGGCCTTTAACATTTTTGGGTCATATGACTTACTGAGATATTAATAATACTGGGTTAGTGCAGTGTTTACATTTCTTCCTCCTTATGTATCTGTCTCTCTCTTTCTCTGCTTCTGGCTTTATCCTCCCTCACACACACACACTCTCTCTCTCACAAACACACACACACACACACACACACACACTAAGGGGCATGAGAACAGGGTAAATCCTTGACAACTTCAATGAAACCTCACACAAAGAGTAAAACTCGGGGGGACGAGAGAAATGCAACACCGTACAGTAGCCTGACCTCCTCCAGCTAACATAGTCATGTATGCACCAGATAGCGGGCGTGGCCGCCTTTCTGCACAAAGCCAGAAATAAAGAGTGAAGCTATTGCTTTCAGCAGCAAGACCCCCAGGTGACCTTCCTCATCGACCCTAGTGTGACCGCATAGTGAGGAAGGAGAGAAGCAAAGCGCCTGGTATCAGTGCACAGGAGTCGAATGCACAGAGACGCGATCACAATAGCTAAAAAGGAAGGCGCTGTCATTGTGTGCTCACAGTAAATCAGCATGAAGGTGACAGTCCCAGTTCTTGGGCCTGTGTGCCCACCTTAAAGGCCGGCACACTCATAAGTCAAACTGTTTTCTCCATCTACACTCTCACTGTGAGTGTAGCCTGAAGACTTTGGTCATCCACATATTGTTTCTTAAGTATTTTTCTGCAGCTGGGCTGGTTTGTCTGTTTCGGGTCAAACAGAGGCTCATGGCTTCGGGGTGCAACTGTACTAGGCTTACACTGAGGAATGTGTCACATCAAGCTTTAATACCAGCTGGGAAAGGAAGCTTGGGGCTACTGAATTGATCATGTCCACTCTCAAATCCCCTGAAATGACTCCCTCCATAAATTAAAAGATACAACAATCAGTGGACGCTGCAGCTGGGTTTGAAAGCAACATAACAAATGAATTATGCTTTGTTTTCACGTCTTTATTTGCACCATCCCTGTACACTAGGCAGACTCCTTCCATCTTAACTCAAGCGTAAACAGTTATCTTTTTTGTTTATGTTCTGATATATGACAGTTAACCCTGCGCGAGTGCTGTATAACCACCCTATAAATCTATCTATCTATCTTTTGCAAGTTTTCTCACATGTCACACTGTGTTTCGTCCACAGTCGACCTGGAGCACATGAGGACAGTGAAGGCTGACAAACACCAGCGCTTCTGCCAAGAGAACAGCCTCGTCAGTCAGTTTGTATCGGCCAAGACAGGGGACTCGGTTAGTACCAGCTGATTCCATAAATCAATATAAAAGGTGTGAGTGACTTTCATAATACTTACGTTTTTTTTCTTGTTACCTCTTTTTCCAGGTATACCTTTGTTTCCAGAGGGTGGCTGCTGAAATTCTTGGCGTAAAGTTAAACAAAGCAGAAATAGAGCAGTCCCAGGTGAGCCACAATGGCGTCAAGGTCTTTCTCTCAAATTGCACCGAAATTTCTATGCAGCTCCTTCCTAAGCTACATTTTAAATGGCTTACTTTTGCCTCTAACTAGTATTTTGCTCTGCTCTGCACTTATCCAGCCACTGTGTTTAAATTTGGATCAATTGGTAAAAGAGTGAAAGTAGCTGGTGATGTGTTTGGGTTCATCTCTTATGTGAAATGTTATGCCTGAACTTAAGGGAGGTCACAGGGAGTGTGTTAGGTCAGTGGAGGTCACCACACACTGTAAAGGACCTTTTGCTGTATAAACATGAGTTTGTTACGTCTGCCTCCTATGATGGTCTACCTGCCAATGACACTGCCCATCTGTAAATACACCCACATTGACCACATTAACGCGTGAAGTCAGAGGTTAAAGGTAGGCAGTTGTAGGGGTGAGGAGGTTAGAATTGGCTGTCTGATTTATTTGGTTTATCTCCCACTGTTGTGGGCCAAAACAAAACAGGGTCTCAACTTGCCAGCCAGACCAAGGTGCCCAATGGTGGCAGCTGTAGAATTTACAAGGTCACCTCCCCCAGAAGCATTAATCCTGGGTCTGATATGACCGGTTGGAGCCACTCTGGCTGGGTAGTGGTTGATGAGCCTGGGGGCTACAGAGAGGTCAGGACCTCTAGACAAGGGAGAGCATGTAGGGGAAGGACTGGCCAAATTCTCAAGCCCCTCTCCACTCACTAACACTGCTGCTGACTAACTAAAAATGTCCATCGGCTAATGGAGCTGTCCATCTACTTTCTTCTTCCTCCCCTCCCTTGATAGCTCTGTCAATAAAGCAAAGTGCTTTAATCCGGGCTAATCAAGCAGGGTGAGTGGATGGATAAAGTTCTAGTGTAATCAGGAGGAAAAATTACTTTTTGTTCACAAACGCATGTGTCTAGTGGACTCTTTCCTATGCTCATCACTATGTTTGTCAAGACTAGTTCTACAACAAAAAAGAAATCTCAAAAGAACGAGAATACCAGGGCATTCCTGAAACTTCTCGCTTTAAATCAGGAAAAGTATACAGTGGGGCCCAAAAGTCTGAGACCACTTTACCATTCACTTGAATTAGAAAACTTCCAAAATCTGCTGAATTCTATTTTTACCACATTTTCGAACACATTCAATAAACGATGCTGGTTTGATCTCCAGCTTCAACCAAGTATTATTTCCATTATTCATTAATCTGACAATTGAAAACACCATAAAAATTCTGAAAAAGCAAAATGTATATAATTTAATACTGTTGAAAATGAGAGGACTGACTTTCTGAGTTTGTCACTGATACAGAGATGATGCTTTGAGCACTTGATGGCTTTGGGTCTAGCTGTGGGGCCAGCGAAGCCTCATTATCAGTTGTCAGGTTCAGAGAGCTGAACATGAGGGTCACAACCCCTGACAGTATTATATCTGCCTGGCAGCTCTCTCCGTCATGGTCCTCTGTCTGCTAGATCAGATACAGAGGCTGTAGATCACTCACTGACTCTGACACCAGGCTTCGGCAGCTCGTTAATCAGACAGCCAACCAGGGCCTGGTATTCAGCCATGTGGTCTTCTGTGGATATTTAGCAAAGGGTCCAGCTGTCTGTTGCACCATTAAGATCAAATGTAGACTTATTTCAACAGAAACTTCAGAACGTTTTCCACAAAAGAGTTGTAGACATCACATATTGATCAGAAAAAGAGATCAGTGGTATGTTTCATATCCTTGTAAACTTATTATTTCTTAAATTTGGAGTGTGGTTTGGACAAAACCAGCAATTTCAAGATATGTGGGATCTAGGAAACTGCTCTGGGCATTTCTTTTTGCCATTTATTGACATTTCAAAACCAAATAATTAATCAATTAATTGAAAAGTAATCTCCAGACAATATATGACAGATTATAATGAAAATAATCAGTAATAGCAGCTTTTATTTGCATTATTTTCTTTCTTAAGTTTAAAGTGTGATTTTGTGTCATAGATTTTTAATTGGAAAATTCAAATGAATCAGATTCTAACAGATTCAGGATGTCACACTTCATATTTTTTGTCTGTTTCTTACATTTCTTGTTCATTTCTCCCACGCCATGACCCTCTCCTCATCCTTTCCTATTGATTCCCCTCACCCTTCCTGGCTTCGCTCTTCATTCTTCCCGCCCTCCCCCTCCTCCCCCATGCCTTGGTTCTTTTTCCATTTTCTTTTTTGTTTTGTCTCTCTGCCTCCGTCACGCCACCGCTCTGACATGTTGAACCTGCTCAGAGGATCGTGAAGGCTGAGCTGGTGGACTACCCACAGGATGAAGGCCCAATTAGACAAGAGAACAACCAGCAAAGCAAAATATGTTCTGTTCAATAGCTGGAAGTATGTCTGCACAGTTACACAGATATATTTCAGTGGATCTGTGATATATCTGGTAGAATGCAGAGACAGTAGCTTTGTAGTTAAAATAGTGAAATCATGGTAGTGAATTTATTTAATGCCTGTGGTTCAGATTAGAGCTCTAGAAAAAGTAGAGAAACCCATCAGACCAATAGAACAATATGTTGTGTTTTCATAGAGTTGTAATATTTTGCTAAACTGTTCTATGAATCCAAACTATGTGCACTTTGGTGAGTTGGTTGAGAGTTATGTAGTGAGAAAAACCTTCATGATGGAGACAGACACGCCTCCATCTGCCTCCTGACTGGTTCGGGTCAGGACTGCACAAACATTTTGACCTGTAAATCATAGTTGGATTTTGAATGTTAAAGAAACAGAAAATTTTGCAAAACATTCTTTATCACCAAGAGTTAGATGAGAAGATGGAAATCGCTCTCATAGTTGTCACTTAGATATAAAGCTATAGCCAGGAGATGGTTAGCTTAGCATAATGACTTACTGCAGTCTCAGTTGGTTGCCTAACATCACAGTGCTTCACCTGGCAAGAAATAGTATTAATTAAAAAGATATAACATGTTCATTAATTAGCTTTAGAGGTGCTGGTGAGTTTTTAGGGTGAGTCACCCACAGTTTTGTTTTTTAAGTCTTTCTGTGTTCAGCTCTCAGTTCTTTCATAGCTTCTACCTGCATCTTCTGTATTTTCAGCCTCATTTTCACTGTGATGATTTGACTCTTTGTTCATATTGTTGTGGAAGCTTTTTAATTCTGTGTGTGTGTGTGTGTGTGTGTGTGTGTTTGTTTTTGCATCTTTTCAGCGTGTGGTGAAGGCAGACATTGTGAACTACAGTCAGGACACCGTGGCCAGGACAGTCAACCCTCCTCGCAGCTCCATGTGTGTGGTGCAGTGACCCCCTCCCAAACCCACACCCACACCCACATCCACATCCACACACACACACACAAACACAAACACACACACACACAAATGTAAAATCGTCTTCGGTCAGTATTCCTTTTACTACTATTTCAGGATTTTTAAGGTGACTGGATGAGATGTGTTCCGAGTGTGTTTTCCGTATTCCTGCGTTGTTCGGGTGAGATGAAGAACAGACTGTGCTGTTTTGCGGCCTTGCCCTCATGTTCAGATATTTAGCAGGAATGATTCCTAGAGTGGTTTACCAAAAAGGAAACGGGACCTCAGTTTTTTTCAAGTTTACACGCAGCTATCATTTTATTTCTATGACTCATTTTTAATATATAATAATAATAATAAGTATAAGGGGCATTTGTTTTAATGATTAGATATGCTGCAGTATATTTCTTAAGATAACACCATCAACACCTGTTGAATTGTCTCTGTCCCTACAACTGCAAAGTGGATTCATGATAAGAATGAATGGGACGCAGACAGGGAGGTGAAACCACATGGTCTCTGATGAATTTTTGAGAACTTGTTTTATGTCTTTGGTGCTCCTCAGTTAAACAGAATGGGAAATGGGCGTTAAAATGTTGTAGTGGACTGAAATTAATCTCTGTTTTCAATTTGCCAATTAGGGGCTTGCACTAGCAGTGCTGTGACGTGAACTGTGTACTGTTATTTTAAATAGAAATATTTCAGTTTCACAATCTTAAAATCAAGATTTACATTTTATATTGTTTATTCCTCAGATTATCTCCAAATCCTTTGCATCTCTGAAATAATTTCTCCATTCTCTAGATGTTTCTTGTAGAGTCTACATTGCATTTTGATAATTTAACGTTACATTTTCACACGATGTGACATGGCCGGGTTCATCCTGATAGAGGACAGTTCAGATGCTGTGTTGATCAAGTGTTGATGAAGCTAGATGATCATGACTCAGGAAGTACCTGAGTGTGAAGCTAAGCCCGAGCTGAGCTGAAATGTACAACATTTTATTAGGTCTCTACATAGCCTTATTCAACTGTCCGTTATAGAACAGAAGTTTGCATCGAAGAATGGCTATGATGCATAAAATGTTTCATAGGATCTTCATTTTATTAGCTTGTTTTACAGTTTGTGTACTGTTAGAGACGACTGAGATATTGTATGTTTAACCAGTTTTGTCAAAATAGTTTCCACAGTAGATGTTGGTATGATGGGATTTAATGTGGTGTCTACCTACCGATTTATCTGCCATATGTGTTTGTACAATAAAAGCAACCTCCGCTCCATTTCAAAGCTCCTTTCATAGATTAAAAATCATCACAACGCATCCTATAAATTCTGATGATGTAAACAAAATGTACTCTTTAAAAAAATGTATGAATGTACAGTTTAAAGTGAACGTTTAGTTGACGTTATACAGCAGCACAGTTTTGTGTTTCTAAATAAAAATGCTACATGGAAAAAAGTAATTATTTGTGCAGTGCATCTGTGAATACATGCTCTTTGTGTGATCTTTGTCGAGGAATTAATTTGTGTAAATTACAGCGTGTCAGCAGGTCTTGGAAAGTCTTTTCTTCAAAAAGGGTTCAGAAGGTATTAAAGAATCTTAAATTTAAAGAATCTTAAACTTACACAAGTCTTACATATATTCTTTAGCCAACTGCAGGCAGAAACATTATTTACAAAATATCAGGTGACTTTATAGACTTACAGAGCTTTGTGCTTTCATTGTTATGAATTCATCAAGCTACAAATTTACAAACTTAAACACAGTGGGTATTTTATACTTGAAAGATAGGTTTTCAGTAGATTATTCCTTTAACCGGGGACGTTTGAGTTCTGTAACACTTACAGTTATTACTGCTGGGTACAGGACTTGGGAAGCCCATTGTCTCAAAATGGGCAAGTTTCCATTTTTAGCAAAAACCAAAATAAATGAATCATTTTCAATTCTTTAATCGAATTCTTTAGTCTGCCACTTATAAGTCCTCAGGTTACATTCATGTAATTATTAATTAGTGCCACGGGTGCTCAGCTCCGAGGCACTCCTCTACAGCTAGAATAGCTGAGAGCAGTGCCGAGGCATCTATTAATCTTCTGTTTCGGGTTTATTATTCTTCCGCCAAATTTCGGCGCGTAACTCGTCCCGCAGCTTTGAGAAAACCCCGGTAATATATACATCAAAACGTGCGTCTTGATCCCGCAAGGGGTGCTATGACTTTTGGTGTTAAAATT
>NW_019525660.1:2049974-2050475 GCF_002814215.2 Seriola lalandi dorsalis | reverse complement strand
CATGTAGAAGCCAAATTCTGGGCAGATTTTCACATTGCCATGGCAACGGCAGCTCCTGACCTGTGTGCGTGCCTGCGTGCGCCTAGCAACCAGATAACCAACTCTCCAAGCTCTGCTAGCTTTACATTAGCCGCATGTTAGGTCTTAAAAACATAATAGTGGTAATTTAAATAGCAGTTCATGGGATTTATTAACCCTCAGGGGTCCCTCTGTCCTTTTTTGGACATTTTCTTTAATTTTCTTTTTTGATTTGCTGATCATTTTGGCTGTACAGCTGAAGTTATGGATGGAATAACGTCATAGTATAGTATAAAATTTCAAAAAACGTCATAGTATAATAAGGCATAAAAATGCCAAAAAAAGTCATATTCTAGTAGAGCATAAAAATGGCAAAAAACGTCATAGTATAGTCAGGCACAAAACGTCACAGTATAGTAAAGCATAAAAATGCCAAAAAAATACATATTATAGTAGAGCATAAAAATGGCAAAAAACGTCATA
>NW_019525660.1:2049344-2049954 GCF_002814215.2 Seriola lalandi dorsalis | reverse complement strand
AACCAACTCTCCAAGCTCTGCTAGCTTTACATTAGCCGCATGTTAGGTCTTAAATTACATTTAGTTAGGTCTTAAATATGTAAGTCCATTTACTGCTTCCTTCGTTGCTTTTTTTTTGTTTTGTTAAAAGAGTGAATGAAGTTGTGACGGTCTCCGCTGAGACAGAGGAGAGGAGAAGCTACTAGCCCTCTCTCGCTGTCACTTCTAGTCGCGTTGCTCTCCTCCCCAGTAATGTTAAATTAGCACAGAAAAAAACATAATAGTGGTAATTTAAATAGCAGTTCATGGGATTTATTAACCCTCAGGGGTCCCTCTGTCCTTTTTTGGACATTTTCTTTAATTTTCTTTTTTGATTTGCTGATCATTTTGGCTGTGTTACAGCTGAAGGTATGGATGGAATAACGTCATAGTATAGTATAAAATTTCAAAAAACGTCATAGTATAATAAGGCATAAAAATGTCAAAAAACGTCATAATATAGTCAGGCACAAAACGTCACAGTATAGTAAGGCAAAAAAATGCCAAAAAAAGTCATATTATAGTAGAGCATAAAAATGTCAAAAAACGTCATAGTATTGTATGGCATAAAATTTCAAAAAAACATCATAGT
>NW_019525660.1:2047691-2048477 GCF_002814215.2 Seriola lalandi dorsalis | reverse complement strand
ATCATAGTTTAGGATGGCGCAAAAATGTCACAGCATATAAAAGCCTAAAAACAGGGTTTGAACCCTTGCCCTTCTCAGTGTGAGGCTATAGTCCTAACCATCGTACCAACATGCTGCTGGATCACTAACTCATTGTATAGCAAAGTATGTAAAATATCAGTACACTACTCCGTGAAATATCATAAAACGTCATAGTATTGTAAGGCATATAAAAATGCCAAAAAAAGTAATATTATAGTAGAGCATAAAAATTTCAAAAAACGTCATAGTATTGTATGGCATAAAATTTCAAAAAATGTCATAGCATACTAAGGCATAAAAATGACAAAAAAACGTCATAGTATAGTCAGGCACAAAACGTCACAGTATAGTAAGGCATAAAAATGGCAAAAAACATCATAGTATCATAAGGTATAAAAATGGCAAAAAACGTCATAGTATAGTAAGGCATAAAAATGCCAAAAAGGACCATAGGACAGTAAAGCCCCAAACCAGGGATTGAACCCATGACCTTGCCAGTGTGAGGCAGCAGTCCTGACCATTGTACAACAATACTTCTGCATCACATGCTCATGGTATAGCATGATATTAAGGATATTTTAGCATACTAATCCATGATATATCACAAAAGATTGTCCATTAGGCATAAAATGTCATGAAAACATAATTGTATAGTAAGACATATAAATATCAAAAATCATCATAGTATAGGATGGCGCAAAAATGTCACAGTATATAAAAGCCTGAAACCAGGGTTTGAACCCTTGCCCTTCTCAGTGTGAGGGA
>NW_019525660.1:2046723-2047112 GCF_002814215.2 Seriola lalandi dorsalis | reverse complement strand
CACCATGGATTACCTGCAAAAGCCAGTCTCTTGCTCAAAATCCTTAGTTCATCTCTCAAAAGTAAATATCTGTGTCAATGAACATGTCACTGCCATCAGATGACAAGTCCTTGTGTTATTGTGTACGGATAAGACAGTCAAATTGCTTAGTCGTGTTGTCAATATAACAGTGTACTCTGGAGGGATGTTCTGATATAAACTATGGCTAAAGTTTTGATGACACTTATTGTAAATTGTAAGTTACACCTTAGTGTATTGATTGCAAGAGACTGGACAAGATTCACATTTACGCTCTTACTGTTTGTACTGTAATTTGTTGACAGACCATGTCATTGTGATACAGAAAGGCCTCTTCTGCCTCTTCCTCTGTTTTGCCTCCCAACTCCTCC
>NW_019525660.1:2043750-2046370 GCF_002814215.2 Seriola lalandi dorsalis | reverse complement strand
TCGTTAGAGAAAGTCAAGATTCACCTGGGAGCAATTTACCAATTCAGGACAGATTTAGAAAAAAAAGTCTAATAGAAATGTATAGACATATGTTTGACATATTATGACAACTTGTTCAACCATTTTGCATGCCATGCCCCCCCACTCAAATGTTGTGGGGGGTGAGACTATTCACAGAGACCTATTATAATACATTTTGATCAACATGACATAAGCAATTGATAATGTAGGAAACAGCAGAGAATTGAACATAATCATTTGCAACTTGTTCAAAGAAATGAAAAACTGCTTTTTTGATTTGCACAAGTGACACATTGATGTGAAGATTGAACAAGTAGTTTTGAGAATTTCAATTCTGATCTGAGAAATGTACCAAAGCGACAGAGAAAAACTGTAAGAAATAAAATGTCATAGTATATTAAAGGGGACATATTATGCTCCTTTTCAACAAGTTTGAATAAGTCTCAGAGGTCCCAAAAGCATGTCTTTGAAGCTTCTCGCTAAAAAATCCACTCCGATCCTATATTTCAGCATGCCTGTAAACCCCTCTTTTTGAGCCCTGTTCAGAACAGGCTGTTTTTGTGTCTGTAGCTTTAAATGCAAATGAGCTGTGCCTGACCACGCCCCTCTCCGGAAGGGGATGCTGTTCGGGCTTCTGGCACCATGCTCTAATGTTTACGGTGACCGTGACCGGCGACCTGCCGTTGGTAACGATTTGGTTCAACCACACGACTTTTATGCAGAGTCTGACCCAGAGGGAGAGGCTGCTGAAGAAGTTCAAACTCTACAACTGCAGCAGGACGTTTCTGAATGGTTGGTAACCAATTTTGTGTATTTTGACATTACATTTTTAGTTTGTTGATGAGTGCTGGCACACAGTTACTAACATGTAGCTAGGTAGCTAATGCTAACTGTTACTGTCCCGTCATTACTGGGAGCTCTTTTGGTAAATAAGAACTATTGTGAATTGTGTAATGTAGTTATCTGTCATGCCTCCTTAGATATACTTTTACAGTCTGAAAATGTTTGTTGTATGTGGACTGCTACAGGTGTTCAATGTCAGTACTAGTCAGATATTTTAATAGGCGCTGACAGAGTAAATCATTTTCTCCATGTTTTGAGCAGAGATGCTCATCATGACATCTTCCTTTATGTAGAAAATTTATTTTGTGCATTACAATGAAAGCTGTAAATCAGCATAAACATGTCTGACAGCAACAGTAATCTTTAGTCAAAGACTAAACTGTGCAGTTTTCTACACTACACTGTTGTCAAGCTCCATATTATATGCAATAAGTGACATGTTATAAATTACCTATGTTATATGCGCTTGATATGTAACCAAGCTTACTTCTTACCCACCTTAGCTCCACTGTCTGTCAGTGTTTGAATTTCACAAGCTTTATATTTTGGTGAATGTTACCATTTTTCGCTATATTTTGGATAGGTGCACCTCTGGAAACTGTGCAACCATGCCCACAGAAGCTGAGAATATCTGCTGCTAGGAGATACCACAGGTAGCATTCCCACTGGACAAACTAATCAGTAATTTGTTTTGATTACATTACATTAATAATAAACCATAGCATTTACCATTTGCAATTCACTGTAGGTTACCAGACGGCTATGAGAGATCGAGGAAGATTTACCATATATGGTAGACCGTCCTGGGTTGGAGCCGCTCTGCCTCAATGTGTACTCCCTCCAGAATACCTGCAACATGTACCGCACTGACTATGGTCCTTTACGGTTGAGAGGAATACACCAGTATGTTTTGCTTCTTTGTAAAAACATAGTTTCAAACTAAATAAAAGATGTTAGGCAGTCTTGTTTTACTTCAGTGCACATAATTTTACAATGGTAACAACACACCACAAATAGAGTAACAAACCCTCAAATAAATTAGTTTAGCTGCTCTTTGATTTGTAGTTCTTCTATCAGCAGATAGTGTGCATATAATATATGAATTCAGAGGAGTCATTTCTTTAGTAACGATCAAGCATTTATTTACATCAAATAAGCCACATATAATCAGTGATAATAAAAAACTGTAGGATTCACTGGATCCATAAAAAAAATTGTGAGACACATCATAGATATATGTTTGCAAGACTAAATGCCCTGTCCAGTTGTTTTAGTCAGTACAGGTATCTAGCCTATAGGAGCTTTGTGAGCTGGTGCTGTGGCTTCCTTGGTTGCAGAATCTGGGTCGTCATGCCAGCCTGCGTGGTCCAACCGGGACACATATCTGGATATGACCTCCTCCTTCTCAGGCCGCTCGAACTCGAACTGTGTAAAAAAAAAATCATAGTATAGTATGGCATAAAATTTCAAAAAAGGTCATAGTATAATAAGGCATAGAAATGTCAAAAAATGTCATAGTATACAATGGCATGAAATTTCAAAAAACGTCATCATACTGTATTGTGTGAAAATGTAAAAAAAACCTCATAGTATAGTATTGCATAAAAATTTCAAAAAACATCATACTATAATAAGGCATAAAAATGCTAAAAAACGTCATAGTATACTAAGGTATAAAAATGTCAAAAAAAAGTTTTAGTATAGTAAGGCATAAAACGTCATGATATAGTGAATCATAAAAATGCCCAAAAAATTC
>NW_019525660.1:1915814-2040279 GCF_002814215.2 Seriola lalandi dorsalis | reverse complement strand
AAACACTGTGTGTGTACAGCTTCTCACGTGATGATTTTCTGCTTTTCTATGATCTTCTTTTATAATAAACTAAATATCTTTGGGTTTTAATCTGATGTTTGGACAAAGAAAGACAACTGAAAACATCAACTGGTAATGGGCATTTTCTGACATTTCATCGACCAAATGGTTAATTGAGGTACTGTGCAGAAATAATCATGAACTGCAGCCCTAATTAAACGGAAACTCTGACAACGTTGTAGCTCACCCATTTGTGGAGGATGGCAGTATTAGTCTGCTTGGATTCACAGCATTAGAACTGATTCCAGCCAACTGTATGAGACACAGCAAAAAGAACAGTGTAAGACCTTTTCAATAAGAACTCAGTTCAATAGAAACTTGTCAGATCACTCCTGCAGCTTCTCTTCCAGTGATCATCACTTTCAATATGTTCCAAACGTTGTCAATTCATCAGTAAATTGCTAAACATGCTACTTCTGATTGAGCTTTGCAACAGCTACAAACATGCTGAATTAGATGCAACTGTAGATGTTTCTATGGATATTATCACACACTGGAAGAAAATCTAAACAACTGCAAGTAAGTCTCCATTATTTAATAATTTTGTGTTTTGAGTGACTTATGATTAGAGAGGAGATCCTCTGTGAAATTTCTCCTTGTGTAGGAATCAAGAGCTGTGTATCTATGTTTAACACTAGTGCTGACACATTACCTGAGTTTAGATATAGATACTAGGATTGCCGCAGTAATCTGTGTTACCAGTGTTAAACTGTGTTCAGGCACACATTGATTACATTACTTGCCCATCGGCCGCATCGTCTTTTCTTGAGAGGAGAGTTGATCAGACAATGTTGGAGGATTTGGTGTCAAAGCAAAAAGCAAAAGCACCACAACTCTACAATATTTCGGATTTAAAGCCAATGCCAAAAGGGAACCTGATAACATTGATGAGGCAATCAGCACACCGTGTCTGATGAAGGTGGCAGCATCTGGAGGTAACACTTCTAATCTACAGATACTAAGTGGACACGTCTTATAAAATGACTGGTGTAATCAGTAACGCTGTTGTCATGTGTTTAGGACCTGGTGGGAACATTTCCACACCCTGGCATCCCTCATAGAGACCAAAGCAGCACTTCTGTTGATAATCTTACTCTGACAAATATAAACACGTTTTCCAGCAAAACTTGTTTTTCATTCAACAAAAGAAAGTTTTCCTAAATGAAAGGGAATAAAAATGACAGAATTGTGATTAATCAAAGAATGAGTGAACATAGTTCCCTGTTGTGGTCACATTTCTGTCAATACATAAAAAGTATTGGGGGTTGATACCCGGCCCAGTCTTACTGAGATACTGTGGCACTGGCAGACGTGCCACATGTGTGCACATTATAACGAAAGGTCACAGGCCGTCTCTTTCCTGAGGAGCAGATGATAAATGAACTTGGCCTTTTCAGAGCTGATAATTGAGAACTCTCCTGACTTGCAGACATGAATAGATCATGTGCTTGATAACGGATCTGCTCCGTTGGAAGGAAACAACAATATCATCATGTAAAAATGACTAATGATCCAACTCCTACCCTTTTTTCAGCACCTGAATCCAGCCTGTGCCTGTCCTTGGTGGTTACTGGGTGGGACCACAGTTTGGTGTCACTACTTACCGCATCTGTTGGAAGATTAAAATACATAAAAGAATTAATAAGCACAGTGAAAATATAAAGAGGGAGGCAGATTACAAGGTCATTACTCAACTCTGCTTCACTGTGTCTCTTTTGCTTTGTGAATCCTCCCTCATTGTTCCCCAAAATACTTTGGATACAAAACCTGATACGAGAGCCATTGAGTTTTTTAAGTGCTATTCATTACAGCCCACTGAAAAGCATTTATCCAAAGATGACACTTTTGAGGCTTTTCAAAGGACTACTTAGGAGATGCTGCAGCACTTTGAGACACGGAGAAGTGTGAATGTAGATGTAGACGTTCCACTGTGGCATTTTTTGAGGTGGGAAAGTATGGCTCTGGGATTAAGTAAGTGCCTCTGTGGAGAAAAAATGGTCATAGCCAAAATGAATTGAGCATTATTGCTAATTACAGAGGGCATATCCCTTCTGGATTTGTGGAAGTATGCTAATTCCATGTTGATCTGTACCTCAGATTATGTCCCATTTAACATGCGACAGACTGGAACTTTCACTCCATGTTTGGCTGGAAAATTCATTCAGTGTGGAGCCTCAAAAACGAGTCTCTTCTTCAGGCCTCAGTGGCCATCGAGGAGAAACAATCACGTGTGAAGATGGTATGTTACACAGTACAAGTCCATCTTTATTGACATCCATGAGTGACTGCTTCAGGTGTTCGTTTCTCTACAGGGACGATCGCTCAATCTGGGAAAATCTGTTGAAATGTGTTGAGCTACATGTGGTCTGTCTATCCTGTCTCTTTCCAAAGAACAAAAAGCTCAGGTGTCTGGAAAAAAGCATGGTTCATGATGTGTACAGAGGGTACACATCATCAGTGAACCGCCACAATGTCAACTTTTGAGGAATGAAGAAAAAAGTCTTTTATTTTTAGTTTGATGGCGGTGCATTTCTCATGATGTCCAATGGGATTTGAGAGAAACCCATATGGTCAGACAAGAAGAACAATAAATACAACGCTACATTCATCTAAAGTGAACATGAAAATCAACAAGACTTGAGGGTGATGAGATTTTTGCGCAATATTTGATAAATGAAGCAAATATTTTAGTAGTTAGTTTAGTTATTTTATCCAAACGATTAAAGCCATTTTGAGATTAAGATATTTTTGTCCATTGAGATGGTCGCTGTGTCATATCAGGCTATTGGCTGAGAGACATGGTGGACTAACATCGGACCCTGACCAATCGTAGCTTACAGACTTTCACAAGTTACATGACGCATCCAGGGGATCGACTTCACTGCGCCACAGCACCAAGCAGGTGTGTATGTAGTCACAGTTTTATGAATTTAAGAAGAACTGGAACCATTCATTGCCACTCGGCGGTGAAGGTATGCCCTGGCTTTTTCCTTCCAGACATGAAATTTAAGTAAAACATTCTCTTTTGTTTTGTGAATGGAAAAAACACCGTCTCAACACAGATGTCAAATCAGTGAAAGTAGAAAAATAATTTTTTTTTTTTTTCTGGGGGGATGTTGTGAGGCGTCCCAGATGCTGCGTTGGTTGTCCTCCATTGTTGCACCCAATCATTTTTTGTCGTCATGCTCTGTTGGGCAATAATCACGCTGATATCTTGTAGTCTGATCTCAGAATAACAGGACGTTCAGACTGAAAACCCTGCATTGTAAAAAAGTGTTGGTGGGGCGTGTTGCTTCAGGTACCAGTGACACAATGAAGCATAATCTCCAAAGTCCAGTTTGAAGGTGTATCAGATGCCAGAACAGTAGGGATGGGAAAATGTATGGAAATTTGATATATCGTGATACAAAAACGGCTCAAAATATATCACTTGGTCTTGCCATATGTGTTGTGTTGTCTCATTACACCAGCAACAGAACAGTCAATGTCAGTCCGTAGACAACCACACCTTTTCCTCACCTGTTGCAGTGCAGAGGGCACAGGTCTCCTGGGACCTTCACTCTTTATAGATGACAGCATTGCTAGTAATAAAGATATAGGAAATGCTCCACCCACATTGAGGTCAAGGGTGTGGCAGTATGTCAACATCTAAACAACCTACATGAGCACCCATCTCCACTGCTACCATGAACACATGACAGAGCAAAAAGACACAGCAAAAAAAAAACTGCCACGGGACCAAACAACGCTGATGAAATAATTTTCTAACCCTCGACCATAAACCAATGCGCAAGCTAAAGAAAATAAATAAAGTAATTGACAACTTCCTTGCAACTGACCTAAAGCCATTTGCTTTTGCAGGGGTTTTAGGAAGTTGTTCGCAGGGCTGGAGCTCCATCGATGAAACTCTTTTCTGGTCTTGTGATATTAAGGAAAGCTTGTAAGTGGCTAAGCACCTTTGGCTAACAACAGATAGGCGGACCTCCTGTGCTCAGTCAGAATAACGCTGCACATTATAAGTGGGAACTGGGACACGGCTGGCTACGTCTTTCAAACTCGCCCTCTGTTTGAATTGCGTGCGGAAGGTAACGTTGCAGAAGTCCTTAAACTGGCAGTAGTCGACAGACCATATCCCAACATCGCTGTGGTGACAGACAGTGTAAGAATTACAGACATTGGTTGCAGCTGCAGTTATATTTGAGTTCAATGATTTGTTTCTCATTTTAGGTTTGTATTTTAATTACAGATTATATTTCTCTCTAGCCTAATTCATTTTGAAAATGTAGTTTATTTCACTGTGATTTTTTTTATTTTTAATATTAGACGTCATATTTTTGAGAAAATTTATTTCTGCTGCACATACGATTGTTTTTTAAATATTAAATCAAACTAGTGTCAGAACAGGGAAAAAGATCAATGAAGCACAAAGTCCTATGTTGTTCTACATGAATTTTCAATTGTGTTGAGATTGAGTCAAATCATGAACCACATATTGTGAATTGAATCATAAGGAGAAAAAATAAAACACTGTCCCATCCCTACAGAACACTGCAGGGTGATTTATAATACTCATATAATACAGAATCTTACAACTCGGGATTTGACCTTTCATCACATCATTCCCAAGGTAAACACATTACAAAGTAATCCATCAGTGTATTTGATTGGCTAATGTAGCACCTCGCTAGTCCAGGACGACACGTTTCTCACGTCGGCACCCCAGCTACCTGAACTGAGAGGGCTGCGTTTTTTCACACAGGCCTAATGTCAGTTTGAACTGCATCTCTTCAGCTGGTAGGAATTCCATATCTTGCTGAAGGGCACCTCAGCAGGGTGGATTTTGGCTGTCAAAGAGAATTGAGCCCAGGCCCTCTGGCTGAAGCACCGTGACACCAATCACAACACCACCCTGCTGGTCCAGCCAACAACAATATATAGTCAAATGTGGGACTGGCACGATAGAGAGCAGCACCTAAATGTTTAAATCAAGGGATTTTTCTAAAAATGTTTGAAAGAAATGTAATGAGACAGTGCTTGGGTCATTCCTTGGTGGTAACAGACAATGTTCTCCCACTGTATTGCCAGCAACAAAAATTGTATGTTGGAAAAAGTAGCTACCTCATATTGAGAAGCACGAAAGCGTTGATATAATGTGAGGTGACGTTAGAATTCCTTTCTCTGTCCAACACAATGTGGGCAGTGTGGAAAACCTGGATGGTGTGACTTTTTTCAGAGTATCCATCACAGCGTCAGAAACCCTGCAGATCTCACTTATAGTACACACAGCACCGTTAATCAAAACCAGCCTGTTCTGGGGGCTCGAAGGTCATCAGCCAAGGAGGAGAAATTATTGATGGAAATAAAGGTGCTGGACTGCCCCAAAGGTTCAACCCCTAAACATGCTAGATGTGGCGTTTCTAGACAGGCTGCATTATGAACAAGGCAGACTTGTTCACATCTGATTTAAGGGCTGCTTTTGTCATGACTTACGCCAAAGAAGGGCTCATGCTTTTATTGGCTGTTTAGTCTATTTCCATTTCTTGACCTGCATTGAAAGTCCACTAAAAGTTAATAAGTCTTTAATGTTTTCTTACTTTGAAAATTGCCTATGGACAGAGTGGAGCCTGTGATTTACGGACTTCAGCCGCTTGAGCTGCACATCAAGAGCATTTTTTTCTGTCGCGTATTACAACATATGAAATCACTTACAAGTAGCCACTAATTCACAGTGATCTGTCAAACCATTTTAATCGAGACATGGACTCATTACAGCCTGCGATGACATTGCGTGTGCGTGAGGTATGGCGTGCTGCCATAATTTGGAAAGAGAAGTGCTGCAGAGAAAAGTGTCACAAAAGAAGAAAAGGACCCATGAGGTCAGGTTCCCGTGTGCAGGCTGTTGTGTGAAGTGTCTGGTGATTGCCAGGCTGTTCTGAGGACGCTGCTGGACAGGGAGGTGAGAGGCAGGTTAATTACTATACTGAGAGGGAAGGGTGAGATGCCTTACAGAGTCCTTTGTGGACCGTGGTCTTGGGTTTCCAGCACAGAGAGGTTTCAGCAAAAGGTGCTGGTGAAGATGGCAAAGGATGACGCCGTATGAGCCAAGACGTCACATCGATCACTGATGACAGCAGCTGCGAGTCCTGTGTGAAAAACATGACGTCACGTTCTCAGTCATACTGTTACAACATGCATGTGCAAACCAGGAATAGTTCACCGCAGGGAGCCCGGTAATCAGTCTGAAGTTTCATCTGCGTCATTTACGTCCGATAAGGAAGCTGCAGTAGTGATTGCTTTGAGCAGTTTCGTCCTGACTTGTCGCCATTTTTTGTGCTAATTTTTCATTCAACATTTTTCTTGTTCGTGCACAAGAAAATGTCAGCCTTCAAAGTTGTGATTGGCTCGGTTTTTTTTCCCAAAACATCCATCAGTGAGCAACTATTTCAGTCTCTTAAGAAAATTTTGAGATGTGATTTAGAGGTCTGGCGGTCAGGCTGCGACACACAGTGAAGGACCGCTGACTCGTGTCCACATGGTCTGTGTTACAGTTGTGGAACACGTGGTCGACTATACTCTACATGGCCCGTCTTTGAATGTGAATCATATATCCGCATAAATTTAATGATCTTAATTCATTATTTACAGGAACAGACAAAACGTTGTGTGTACGTTACAAACTGTAGTTGCCTGAAATGTCTGGAACACAACCAGGTTGTTAAATAGTAATTTTATTTATGTGGTTAGAGACTAGAATATTGTTTGGACCCAAGTAGACGTAACTAATTACACCCGGCTGAGTGGGCTGTGTGGACAGTACTGTGACTGTAAAGGCAAAATGGGAAACATAAACAACGCCAAGATTGAATATTAATATCAAAATCAGTAGTTTATCAGACAAAAACGATTTTAATCATAATCATTGTTGAAATTAAAATGCTGTTTTTCTTTTCTTTTTTGCCTCAGTTGGGCACTTAACTCAACAATGACTTATCACTTTTTAAGTTAATATAAATTGGAGTAAACTGTTGCTACAGTCCAACTGTCCAATATTCATTAATGTCTACACTAACTCTTGAGGGAAGCATCTGTCTCTTTAGGATTAAATGCTCCACTATGTTCACCAGCTAGTTGCTAACTGTGTCTCTCTGCTGAATCAGTGCAGAGCTACAACAACAGAGTCAAAACAGAATCAAAACAGTAAAGGTGTAGCCTAAAAACACAAACCAATGACCTGTAACTCACTTTACAGCCCTGTAGAGCTGATGGGAGCCTGGGTGATAATTCTCTGTGGGTTTCTCACTACGAGCGACTCCTTTCACATGTAAGTAGTCCAGCGATGCACTGCCAATATAAAAATATTGGTTATACTAGCTTTAGTAGCTTTAATGTATCCTTTCAAGAATAGATTATAGTCAATATTCCATTAATATAATGACACTACGCAGCAGTAGGTGATTAAAAATAAGCTCCACCACATGGGCTCACACTTTATAGGAACTGCTGTATTTCTAAAAAGAGACTTTACATGGATTTGTCTACTCTAAGTATAGAGCACCTGCCCATTCGGCACTAAAGACCCATGGCAGCACTCCTTCCTTTCCAATTTCTCAGTTTTTGCACCACTTGCACAAATTGTCATTTTCCTCACCAGCTCTGTGTCTCACTCACTCGTGCGCACACACGGAAATATCATTAATACAATCCAAATGGTTTCTTTTGGATATTTACTTTATTCCTTATTTTTTGCCCTCGGCTTCATGAATCCCTTCATTATTTTTCCAGTGGAAGGCCAAAGGGAGGAAACACTTGATTTACAGTCCCAGAAAGCCGCTCCAGCCTGTCTCTGCAGGTAGATTAACAAAAGCATAAATGCTGATATTTACTTTTTACTATTGGAGTTCCATTAAAGGTTTGCATGTCTTGAGACCACTATGTTATGTTTCGGTTTATTTTCTTGCCCCTGAACACAGTGCGGTGTTTTTTGGAGTTCATTAAGTAAATGAACAGGTGTTTCCCCCCTTAAGTCTTCATACACAGCTAATGAGCCAACTTAAGTGTGTTTAAATTATTAGGCAATTAGGGACGGGAAATGTAGAAAACGCTGAACACAGGAAGACATTAGGTGTGTGTCCACGCACTGCTAACTCGTACAATGTGGAGTTTTCATGTGTGATTCAGAGGAAAATCAGCAAGCTCTTTTTGTGTGTTTTCAATGCTAAATGTATCATTAGTGATTATACACTTATGAAAAATGGCAAAGTTGGAAATGATGTTTGTTCTGCTCAAAACAAACCGCAGCCTCATTCATGTTAATTAACCCTTTTATCAATGTAGAGCTAATGAATAAAAATAAGCTGGTGGGTGCTCTCTGTGAGAGCTTTGGTCATTTGTGAGGCAAAATAAATACATTTGTGGGGAACTTAATTTTAGTTTTGTCTTGAGGTAAAATACAACTATTTGTGAGTTGAGTTTGGAGTCACAGAGGATTATTGTTGCAATGATTTAAAACTTTTTATAGATGGGCTGTTTTTCAGTATCATATAAATAAGAAATTATGAGAAAAATAATTATATGAATAAATGCAGGAGAATTATGTGATATAAGCATGAAACTGTGAAACCACCAAAACATTTTTAGTCAGAGCTAAAGCCACCACCCTCAGCTGAGGGTGGTGGCTTTAGCTCCTTGGTCCAGACTAAAAAACTATCGGATGAATCCATGTGACACTTTCTACAGACATTCATGGTCCCCAGAGTGCGTATCCTTTTGTCCTTAGTGATCCTCAGACATTTCACTTAGCGCCACCTGCAGCTTGCTGCTCGTAGCTTTGAATGAAATGTCTAAACAACTGTTGCCATTGAATTCAAGCTCCTCAAGGAACAAGCAAGTCAGACCATCAGGATGAAGCCCTGACTTTTTATCTAGTGCATCATCAGCTCAAAGTTTTATGACTAAATACCTTCAAAACTAATGACATCTGTGTTTTCGTTTAACATCAATTAGCAAATGGATGCACATGAACAGGGTAAGCAACACACCTGCATCCCTACACAGATGTAGCAACCATGAATTGGTCTTTACTCTTGTTTCATCTCTTCAAAGTCTGTCTTAATTCAGAATTCGTTTTTACCCCTAAGACTTAATTTTAGTGCGAAGTCTTTGTCTGTCCAACAAGGCAGACGGAGCAGAGCCAGAGATGTGGCTGTTGCTTCAGTCTGAGTAGGCGTACAGCGAGACACATAACTGGCTCTGCCCTGGTTTTGATGATGGACACATTGTGACTTTATGACTTTTAAAAATAGAAACTGCTGTAATGAAACTGAAACAGGATAAAATAACATTTCATGTATTATTCAAACTGTATTGAATTATTATTATTATTATTAGTATATTATATACTGTGTTTTCTCAGTATTTATCCATATGATCATTTATTTGATATTGAATACTTTCTGTTTCCATGTGTTTCTACTCAGTGAGTTTGTTTCATTGTGATCTTTGGGCAAAATAAGGTTTAACCACACAATTAATACCTGAAAGCTGATGAAACCTTATGTAAGCTAAAATTGTGCTGTAAAAATGTTCCACTTAGTTCAGCGTGTAACACGAGACGTTTTTCCGAGAAGCACTTCATTAAGCTGATTTAGTTCAAAGAAACACAATGAAAACATTTGACGCGCACACTGACAGAGACGCGCTGGTCGGCACTTCATCAGCTTGCTGTGTCTCAATAATTCACCACAGTCACAGTTGCCGAATGAAAAAGAGAAACTATGTAGCGCTCTGGGAGGAAAAACCTGATCTGTCTCCTAACAAGGGGGAAGTGTGAATATGACAAAGCCTTCCCATCTGAAACCCAACCCAACAAACAGCCATCTGTCATCATTATAAGTGGCGCCTGATGTGCTGCACTTAAGAGGCACCTTGAATCTTTTATGCTCCACCGCCAATTAAGCTGGGCCAATTATCATGTGAATTATTGAGTCAAATTTGGAAACCCAATCACTTATTCATAAACCGACCAATAGCTGTGTTTCATAGTCAAAGGTGGCTCTGATGAAGAAGCTGCACAGCACCATCCAAAGTGTCTTCTCTGTGTTACTAATTCATATATTTTGATGAGCTAATCTTGTCTCAGTGTCAGCTCACTGCCAACGTCTTCCCCCTTTAGCGACGCCAGCTCTTTGGTTATTCATATTCCTGGCCTCAGACAATGGGAACCTCTTCAAACTCCATAACAGATAATCCTCTCACTGCAAAAGTCACCTGTCTCAGGTGTATCGAGGGAGAATGTCAGCTGAAACATTATCGCCATGATGGACCCTGCGAAAAATATTTTCGTCCTTTTTGTTCCTTTGACAGGACTTAACACCACTTACAGCCGTTCTGACAGCTACAGGAGTTATATTTTCCACCATTATGTTTAGGGGTGTGGAAATTAAATCATGCGACAGGGGATTTGATGACACGTAATGTGCATTTTAACAGGGAATCATTAATATCTGTGGTATCCTGTGACTAATCCCAAAACTGGGACAAAGAAGCAGGGTGGAGGGGAGATGTATGAGGGGTTTTCTGTGTCCGGCTCATCATCCGGCTTCCTGCACCAGGACAAATTCACAGGAGAGAAATGAACCCCATTGGGAGGAACGTGAACAAAATGCGGTGCGACGAGTTGACAATGGGCTGCAACAAATTTAATTTCCATGTAAATAAAGAACCTCTTTTTTTGGAGCTTTTGTTTGCTCTGGCAGGTGAGCACTGATTTACTGTCACTGTAAACTCTGTATTGATCCGTGCCATGCTGCCACAAAGATGTAAAGCATCTCTACTACTGCCCTAACTCTGCAACTACCGGTTATAATGACGTTAATTTGAAAAAATTCAATTTCACAAAATGTTTGAGAAAATCATGAGCAACATTAAAAAGGAAAAGTGAAGGAAGAATCACAGAAGAAAAATGAGTCTGAGGAAGTTGAAAGGTGATACAGATAGAGTTGTGAAAAAGTCTGGAACAATAACAACAACTGGAAAAATAGTGCACAATTACGGCCTTTTTGTGCAAGGAAAGTGTAGAGCATGAAGAAATAACAGTACAAACAAATAGCCATCAATTTGGTCCTAGAGTTGCAGCTTGGGCCAAATTCAATGCACACAATTAGAAAAATATGAACGTGATGAAGCAAAATAACATCAAAATAGCAGGAGGTAAAACTTAATTATATCTAAGACGTTATTTGTATTTTTTTTTTTTTTTTTAAGTACTTATTGAGCATTTAATGCCACAGTTAGAGATCAGACAGTTGAGAGGTGAGGAAATGAAGGGAAAAACTGATGCACTCAAACAAGGATGTTGCCATTACATGAGCATTGTGTGAAAATAATTTTAAAAAGTGATGTATTTTCTTACTGTCCAAGTTCACGTCTTCAGTTGTTTTGTTCTGTCCAACCAACATGTTATAATCTAGTGCGATGAAGAAAAGCATCAGATCCTCACATATGAGAAGCTGTGATCAGCAAACCTTTGGCATTTTAGTGTAAAACAACTTAAAACGATTATTTGATTATTAAAATCGTATTTTTCTGCCTATCGACGAACTGATTAATTGACTAATCACTGCAGCTCTAAATCACTGGATTAAATTGACTGTTTTATGTCTTAATGTAAATAGTTTTCATTTATTTCCTGTAGAAAACTAGACTAGATATTGTTGAGTGGGGATTTATGACTATTATTTTTACTGATATGAAATCTTAACCTGACTATTTACTTTTTTTCATGATATCTGGAAAAGTGAAACATGCAGAAGCCTTTTTCTCACACAGTGTATTTACAGATGCAGCAGCATCTAGTGACACCACCAGACATCAGAGTTTACAGCCTCCGCCATCAGCCGATCCAATAGCAGCAACCCACCAGCTGTGAAAAGTGTTACCCTGTCCAGGTCTGGCTGCGCTGCTGCTGGTGACTGACAGCGGGTTTAATATTTGATGAGGGACTTGCGATGAACCAAAGGCTGGTCTCTCAGAGTGTGTGATGCAGGGAACACCCAAACCCTCAGCTATTGTTATCCCCCCCTGTCCTGCCCTGCTATTCATAGAGTGGAGGATAGGGTTCTCTCCCACTCCGAGAGTTTCACTGAAGAGAGAAACACAATGAAGTCAGAATAACAAAGGTCGCCGTGGCCTTTTCCTCACTATCATGTGAGCTCCTCCATAACGGGACTGCACAGTGATGGACAGTTTAAATGGAGGAGAGGGCTCGGCTAAGTTTCCTGCAGATATTACTCTCCTCATACAGTTGCAAGATGTTTGCTTCATCACTACAGAAAACAAGATATAAGATGTATATATATCATCAACAACCATCAAGGCTTTTCAATGCCACCTCCTACCATACACACACACACACACACACACACACACACACACACAGAAGTGACTCCGTTAAACAGATAAATATCTCATATTGCTGAACCTGCTGCAGTAAATTTAAAGTTATCTCTGACTTCACTGTCTGCCCATATTTTCTACCAGTATCATTGTATAAGTATCCAGTTAACTGATGTGGAAATTCATTTGGTAACTTTATGATTTTGTTTGGTTTTTGACACTAGTCTTGCATTCAACTACGACTCAGCTCATTCCAGATCTGTTACAACAACTTCACAGTCTTATCTCAATGGCCCATTTAACCACCTCCCACCTTGGGGACCTCTGACCTCTGAGACAACGCTAACACAATATCACCATCACTCTGCAAGTATAACTCACAGCTTAGTCAACAACTTCATACTCCTCTTCAAAGGTTTTGGAAAAAAGAAAAAAGGACTGCCAACTGAAAAAGAAGGAGATAAGGTTGGGTTAAATCCAGAAGTAGCAAGTGTTAGGGTGTTAGGAAAATAAATAATATTCATTGTAAATACAGTAATTGGTTGGAGACCTGACAGCTTACTAGATTCACAATTGGTCATTCAGTATATCAGTTTAACAGGATGCCACATAACAAAAATAAAAATGCTGCCTGGTAATTGGGCAATGTTGCAAAAGAATGTGGAAAACGACAGTACACAGCTTTGTTTTTCAGTATTTTATTAATTTAGAAAATTAAAAGCTGACCGGCAAAAAGCTGTGCACAGTATTTCCGATGCGTTGATGGTTTATGTCAGTGTTCCTCTGTAGCTGAGCCTTTTTGTGGAGGAGTAACATCACAGAAGAGAGTGATGATAACGTCTTTCGCTGGGTTAATGCCGAGCTAATGCTGAACGATGGTGATGTACCTGAGCTCAAAGACGGAGGTGAAATATACAGTATCATATATCCTGCAGGTGTCTCTCTGTGGCTCAGCGTGAATCCGTGGGATTTACTGCGGGACTTAGAGGTGCACTCTCTTCATACCACCTCTGGCAGCGTGCCTGAAGGACTCAACAGCACCGGCTTTTTTTAATGACTGTCAGGACATCCATGAGGGAATTTTGGCAGGTTGGAAAGAAACACTGAAACTGATCCTCCTCTTTTTTTTGTTGCCTTTTTTCTGCTCAGCTCTTAATCCATAAACCTTCCCTGAACAGGCACGTCTGGCATCTGCTCTCCTCTCGACTCACATGACTCTGAGGCTTTCCCTCTCTGTGCCTGTGATTTCACTTTGCACGTCCGTCTTTGAGGGTTTTCTGATCTCCATGTCCTCACCTTCGCTTTCTTCGCACCTCTCTCACATTGTCAGTCAAGCACGGTGGCTAAATCATCAGTTAGTTTATTTACAGTTGCTGACAGTTCCACTACCATCTCCATTTGAGCTGCAACGAGTAGTCGATTGACATAAAATTATTTGGCAACTATTTTAATAATAACTGCATTAGTTTTAGACCAAATAATTAAACACTTAATGAAGGAAAATAATCAGCACAAAACGGGATGACAGTAAAGTTGCAGCCTTTCAGCTCCAGCCTTCACAACAATGTTTCCCACAAGTCAATGGTAAACATGGCGGAGTTATCTAAGGCTGCCATTTTCTGCAACTCGGGACCGATAAATTAGCTAATATATCAATCAACATGAGCTTACTGCAGATATATGGCAAATAAGTCAGTGGGTCAATGCCAAGAAATTGTGTTACAGATATGTGAAAAATGTTTAAGTGAAATGATTTACAAACAGTGTCTCCTTTGTCTAGTTTGTCCAACAGAGGGCACTGACAAGTTTATTTTTCATTTGTAAAACATCCATGACATCTTTCTTTCTTTGATAATCAGATTTAAGGGGTCCTTATTAAAAATGTTTGTCCTTTATTGATCAGTGCAATTAAATTAAGGTTGGTTGACTCATCATCATATGGTCTTTTATCTCAAAAATGTATATCCAGTATCTGTTACTAATACAAATGTGGTGTAAAAAGAGATCCCTTCCACCTTATTGGTTATGTTTTACCGAATTATTGATTTAAAAAAATGTTACATATAGTAGCTTTAAATTGTGTAAAAATTCTCTCAATCTACATTCAATATCAAATTTATTTTTTGTCACTGTGTTGAATAGTGAGTAAATTGATCAGAAATACATTAGATTTCTAACAATAAAAAGAAAAAGCCAAAATTGGAAATCGTGAAGTAAGAGCGTTACTGAGAACTGCAGACGTTAAGTCTTATCCTAAACATGATGTAACCATGACATAAAATTTACTTGACAAAGGACTGAGAGCTGAAGCATCCCAATAAAGCGAATAGCATGTTGTGATCCTTTGCACCTACCAATAAGATTGTTGTCATAACCTTTAACAAAACAAAGGAAACAGACACAACTGGGGTGACAGGTGAGTTTGTGACAGCTTCAGTGAATGTGATGACTCTGACTCATAATCTGCCCACACACAGCAGCAGCTCACAGCACGTCTTCAGGTGCCACTTATTTTCCTCATGAGGTTTTTTTTTTTTTTTTCAAACGCTTCTTCTCCCAGGAAACATGCCAGAGTCCCGCTGCTTTCTCCTCAGCGCCCTCGCAAAGCCACAACACAAACAGCGGCGGCCATATCGGGCCCCAGCTGCCGACATGTCTGCTCAGCAGCGTATTTATTTAAACCTGCCGCTGGCCCTGGCGGTCCCGCGCAGGCCTCGCCGGGGGCCTCCCCGGCTTGTTTGAGAATCCATTCACACCTGCGCATTAAATTACTGACACTGATGTTACTAGTAATGCTTGGACTGGCTCCCATTTTTGAACCCATAAACCTGCTGGAGCTGGGAAATATTGGACTAGGTGACAGATTCAGACATGACACAGGAGGTGTTTTGTTAGATAAGCACGAGCCTGTCTGTCCTGTGTTTTTATTTTCAGGCCTCACTAATGTTTGTGTCTGGCTGTGTTTTTGTCACTGTGGTGTGATTGAATAATATCACATGATGTCATATGTGCAGTTGGGTTAATATGTGTATTTTCATTGTCAGTGGGTGAGGATGACGTGAGCAGGGAGCGTTTGGATTAGGCTCTTTAAAGCCCAGCGCTCCAACAGTAAAACAGAAGACACTGTCGCCTCGGGGTGGGGGTGGGTGACACATTGTTTGACTGTTACCTGGTTGCTAAGGACTCAATGGCTTTTGAACTTGAGAGGTGTGGAGGCATGAACACCTGCGCGGCCCCCCTCTCAGAAAATGCCTGGATACCTTTCACCTTGTCTCACTCTGTGGCACTCAGTGAGGGGCCGAGAAGAAAAGAGGAGTACAGCGGAGAAAGGAAAGTATCCGAGACTTGTCAGTCAGGGGTCAGGGGTCAAAGGTCGGCACGGAGGGGGTATGTCAGGTGTTAAGTGGAGCAGACAAGCCAACGGAGGGCTTGTTAAATGCTTACCTGGCGACCTGCTCACCTGCGGCCAGGTGGGAACACAAAGCACCAGGCTTTAGTACGAGATTAGCCAAACAGGATGGAGATCAGAGGAGACACAGCAGATATGGTGAAAGGTGTTATTAATGGAATAATAGTCCAGAACACTTAAGAAAGAAAAGAGAGAATCAAAGATAATATGTAACAGTGAGAGGAAATCTAATCACAGCAGACTGTCAGTCTCACATGAGGCAAGACTACAGGAACTTTAGGGTGTCGAACGAAAGTTACATTAAAAAAAAAACAACTTATATTTAGTTTGACGTATCGGTTAAAAATACTAACTGGTGTCGATCGAACGTTGTTATGTCACACAGATGACTAACAGAAACGAGTCTGAAGCAGTCTCATCACTAGACAGATAAAACCCACGAAAACAAACAATTCTTTAAATGCAACACCACATGTCAAGTGTATTCTCTCACTTGTCCCTTTAAAAGTTTCTGCATGATGCTTCATTATGAAATGAGGGTCGGAATAAAGAAATACAGCGGGGTCCAAAAGTCCCATTCACTTTAATGGGAAAGGATGAAAAATTATTATCTCAGCTGATGAGGACAATTCATGGTTTTAGATTTTTGAGGTTGCACATGTTTTGTTTTGATCCTGATTTGTCTACATACGAACTATAATTCCTCTGTGTATTTTACAAAAAAATGTTTTGGGATAAACATCAAAATCTGTGCCGCTCAAGATCTCACAGATACAATCTCCTTATTCTGATGCCAAGATCACCAAAGGGTACAATAATATAAATTAAATACTCAAAAACAGACTTTAAAACGTCTGTAAAACATTTGCTGCAAAGTTTTTGAGTCACTCTCCGGTTTCCTTGTACATGTTGTACTCTGAGCAGTGTGAGTTTAAATCACAAAGGCATTACATTTAAAGGTTAAACACGGCATCACAGCACTAATCCGCAGTGTCAGTGACATGCGATCGTCTGAGCAAACAGTCTGGGGCCAATTTAATTAGAACGCAGATTAACAGTGTGATACTGGACGTACAATGTCTTGTACTGGGATGTTTATAACCAAGAATCTGGCTGCAGCCAATGAAAAGGCTTATTTGCTTTAGTTCTGTGTGTCTCTCTCTAAGCCGACACAACGTTAATGATGATCTGTGACAGAAAGCTGAAGGGTGAGGGAGGGTGAGGAGGGAGCTCCTCTTCAGTGAGGTGAGCATTGTGTGGAGTTGGCATTGAGCTTTCTGTCCAGCTGTCTATTATTTATTGATAGCTATTGTCCTGTGGGCACAGCATGGAAACACAGTGTTGAAGTGAGAAGGTGACACTCGTGAGGCTGCCTGACCATCGAACTGTGTGAACACATCAACAAAGAGATTAACCACAAAATGAACGAAAACAAAAACATGTCAACACGGCTTCAAAACTTTAGTTATTATAAAAAAAAGCTTGAAATAAAAATATAAATATACCATATTAACCCAGACAAAGTAGATCTATATATATGTAAATGCACATGATCTGATTAAACATTTTACAGCATCACCTGCATCAATAACAAGCACAAACAGTTTTATGTGGTTTATTATTATTAAGTCTTTATGTAGCACACTGCTGGGTTTTCAACACGAGACAATGCAGCGTGCACCTGCAGGGGATGAGGGACATTTCATACTAACATTTTATGTGTGTGTGAATTCAGATCATTTTTTTTTTTGTTTTGTTTTTAGGGATCAAACACATGAAGTAGATGTAGTATCATAAACAAAGTGCAACATTTCACAATATAACACACTGACTCTACAACTAATACCATGTTTGTTAACGCTGCCAGAGTGATGGTATTAATTTGAACCAGTTATTGAGATTATTGATGTTGGCGTGTTGTTATTGAGGTTGTTGTGGATGAGCTGCATTGTTTTATCTATTTCAATTTTTGTTTGTTTGTTTTGCTTTCATCATCTTATTTATGGGTTTATTGGGACATTTTTCCATGTGTGGATCCATGGAAAAGGAAGCTCTATGTGAGTCCAGTAACATAGCAAACAAGTTATGTTGATTTTGTCACCGTGGTCATTTTTGCGGTCTTAGTTTATGTGGGTTTCTATTTGATTTCATCATATTGTACACACTGTATGTGTTTTTCTCCCACTGTATTTCTGTAGGGGCTCAATAAGAGGTACAATAACAGGAGCACAAAATATAAGCTGAAACAGCCTTTTTGTCTTATGCATTAGAGGCAGAGCTTTTACTCTCCCTACAACACACAGAAATAAATGTACAGTTGAATAGAAATAAAGTTTAAAAAGTTAGAATAAGTATAAAAAGATAAACAATACTATAAAGAAATATCTTGATTAATTAGAAATAGCTTGATTAGTCAATAAAACATTCATAAGCACCAGAAGCAGTGCGAGTCTTAATATGCAATGATGCTGCTTGTACAGTGGAGCTTAAACTATACTATACTACTATATAAACTACTTTGCAGCTATTTGGATAATGGATCAATCGTCTAAGTAATTCGTCAATAATAACCTTGAACCATTCTTCAGTTGCAGCTTCTGGTTTGTGAGGATTTGCTACTTTTATTCTTCTTATGTGACAGTGAACTGAACACTTTCAGGTTTTTTATAATGACCTCACCTTGGGTTTATGGAAGTTATGATAATATGCGACACACTAATCAATACTACAGGACTATTGAGGCGCTTTATGTTGTACAATAATGTATGATCATGTCTCCACACCTCATATATAATATATAATACATATATATATGTAATATAAAATCCACATGGGAACAAAAGCAGGAAGCATACACTACTCTGCCTTGTTCTTCTCTCATTCAGCTGATTAGAAATCTCTTTCAGGCCGCAGGTTGATCTGCAGGTCATCTGGTTCAGCTTTGATTCACTTCTCCGTCCTGTTTCCCCAAATGTTACCAACCGTCTGATCCATACTCAGGGGGGTTTTACTAAGTGAGCAGCTATTGTTCGTGTGATTGTGGCCCCCGCTCTTAAAGTTCTTCAAACCAGGAAATGTTTAAACGGGGCTAATTAGCCGTTATTCCCTGCAGTCCGTGGCTCTGGCAGTTCTTGTCTGTGGCTGATCTGACAGGAGTCGTGCCCTCTGGGGTCCTGCGTATCAATTATGGGGCCTTTCACAGTTCGCCGTTTTGGAAACATTAGACAAGCTCAATCCCAGGTTTGCCCTTCAGTGCTTTTGTGCATGAGTTCAGCTTTGAAATCAGACCAGAACCGTTGTGCCGTCTTTAGGAAGGCATTAGATGCATTTACTGAGTCCAAATCCAGGACGTGCAGGTTAGTTAGGTCTGTACAGACACAGCTACAGCTCACTGCTCCACTATGAGACGCACCAACCATCACCTCCTAACACACACACACACACACACACACACACACACACACACACACACACACACAGTGTCAGACTCCCTCTGCTGCCTCTCCTCTGTAAACACACGTCTTCCTGTCTGTTTTTCACCTCATTGTACAATCAGCTTTTAAATCAATCCACTGCCAAACTGTTCACATCTGGAAAAGTGAAAATCAAAGCTGTAATTACTGAAACACTAATTCAGTCACTCAGTGTCACTATTGTTATTACAGTGGACAGAATTCAATGTTCTGACTTTTGAATAAAAAGATCAGGTGGACTACAAGTAGAAATTTAGATTAATTACTGACAGTATAGTGAACATTTTTGAGAACGCACATGACACTAAATTCAATAATGTATCCATATTTTATAAAAATAAAAATCTAGGGAAAAGTATATAGCATGAAACAATGTCCCATTTACAGCCGAAGCTAGTTTGCAATGACCATCCCTAGAGGGACCTTTCAAATACACAAAACAACAAAAAAACAAAAAACAAGGCTCACAGGTTAATATCAGATGTTTGTGGCACTCTGAAGGAGGCCATACCGCATTATAGGTTTATAATAACTATGACTTAATAATTGTAATGTACTTTTACAATGTGTTTTTGCTATTTCCACTTACTTTTAGTGAAGGATCAGAACACATCTTTTACCAAACAACTGAAGTTTTGTGAACAGTTTGAAACGTGTCCTTATTAATGAGATGTCTGCATTTCATAATCATACTGGATGTGCAATGTCCTTGGTTCAAATCTTTTGCGTGCATTCTTTTGTGCACTCTACTATTAACTCTCAAACACAAAACGGAGAAACCAACTTCCTTGAAAGTGAAATAAAAGCAGCACTGGTGTGAAGAAGCATGAAAAAAGACTTTGTGCTGGAGCTTTTCCAATTTTAATTTGTCCTTGTGAAAAAAGTGTGCCTCAAATTATCTAAAATGTAAGATAAACAAGAGTCAGACATGTGTCACCTTTTTACCAATTATCATTAATAAGAGCCGTATTTTGAGGGAGAGGCTCGAACAAAAACACTCGGCGCTGCTCCTCACTGATGAAATTAAGTTGTCATTGGAGCGTCTGCCTAAATCCTGCACGCTTACGGGAAAAAAAAGACCATTCTGAGTTCAGAGTGCCATGTAACATTCAATTACAATTTAACAGACGGCTCTCTATTAGTCGGTGTCCATTTCAGGGTTGGAAGCACGAGGTCACGACCAGCTCCTCTGTGAGTCTCGGGCAGGTGCTTATGTTAGACTCCATTTTTAAAAAAAAAAAAAGTCTGACCAAACAGAAAGATTAAGTCCAATACAAAACACACCTGGCTGACACAATCTCCACATCATCCTCCACTGGAGTTTGTCACACAGAAACACTCACACACACACTGGAGTGGAAATTCAAGCTGACAGTCAACATCTCAAATAAATATATTTCTCCGTCTTTTTGTTTTAAGATATTAAAGTAATTTCTATAATTGTTTGAAACAAGTCCACTTTTCCTAATTCCCATCTGTGTCCTTGACAACGGGGTCACAGCCGAGCCCTCTCCTGGCAGCTGCGCCAGATGGTGAAGAGAGAACAGAAAGAATGGGGGGAAAAAAAGAGAGAGGAGAGAGAACCTCTGTCAATGTCATATAGAGAATTACAGCTATTTCCCTGCCTTTTGCGTTGGCTTTAGCTGTCCACTGCCCCAAAATGACAAGCTGATACCCTCAGGCAATAAAAGTCAGCAGCAGCGGCAGCAGCCCGGTGAAGGGCTGGAAAAATCCATACCTGTTTAAATATTAGTTTTAACTCAATCACAAATCAGGGGGTGTAAGACAGGAGGCCTCGTCCAAACAGAAGAATAAGACAACTATCCTCACCAGCTTTGGGAGAACAGGAGTCAAGATAAATAATGCTGATAAAGAGACTGATGAATGATGGACAAGAGGAGTTGTTTGTTGCCTTTAGAAAAAGGCAGGTCTAATTTGTCCTTCACTGACTCGAAACAATAGGAGATTTAGTTGTTGTTGTGGTATTTTATATGTTGACAAGGGTATTTGGCACTCACACACTTGTAGGTCTGTTGTTCCTTCAGAAAAAAAACTTTTAAACAAGTGGGAAGCTTTTGTCTAAACAGCTGCATTTACAAAGAGAACTGTCACTTGTATGGTCCGTGACTAGCCTGCAGGTTTTTAAATGTAAACATGAATCTGGACACTGGTAAAATTTGATTGTCAGTCTGTGCAGACTGTTACAACTGTCGGCCATGTTACAGTTGTTTTATCCTTTATTCTTAACATATGTACGCTGCACTGCACGGAGAGCAGTGTTGATACTGAGAGGACTATCCTTGTGAAAATAAATTGAATCTTGTGCTCCCATGCTGTCGTGTCCATCTCTGTATACTGTGTGTAATAATAACAGTGGTGGAAAGCAACACAGTACATTTACTCAAGTACTAAATACAATTTTAAGGTACTTGTACTTTACTTGAGTATTTCCATTTTATGCTACCTTACACATCTACTCTCACTCCTTTTCACATGGAAATATTTTACTCTTTACTCCTACATTTATTTGACAGCTGTATTTACTAGTGACTTTGCAGGTTTAGATTATTTATACTAAATATAATCAAGTGCACCTGGGCTCAGCAGCGTATAAATATATGTACATTATCACATCACGTAGCATCGCGCTGTGGCTGCTTCTTCACCATCACCGTGACAAGTAGGACGAACTGGATGGACCAGATGAATAGAGCACACAGCTGAGTGTAGAGCTAATAACTACACAAGAGACACTGTTCTCCAACATTTATACTATGAATAAACTGTCGAATTCATTTTAAAAGAAAGGCAACATCCAAACCCAAACCTCCTGTGTGACTGTGCACTGATGTTACCGCTGCGGTGACGACAGCATGAATCCTCCTCTGGAATGTTTTCAAGGAGTTCAATGTTGGAATAATCCATTTTATTTGGAATAAATTCTGCTGAATAATACAGCAACTGTCAAATGGTGCATTATGTCAGGCTGTGCGCAATTTTGAATAATTAGCTAATTTCGTTGTGGAAAGATTTGTCTGGGAAATTTTTCAAAAAAAAAAAAGAAAAAAGAAAAGTATAAATAATTGAGCAAAATAATCTTAATACAAAATGTGGCATGATGGCAATACAGGACAAAAGTAGACACCTAATAGTATTAGACACAACTTCATGACTTCAGAAAAAAAAAAAGTTCCTATTTCTCCATTTTGTTTTTCGCTGGTCTGTGCTGACTGCACTGGATAAATGTGGTACGGTCTTTGTAAAGCAGGCACCTTCAGAGGCAGCACTTGGGGACTTTACAAGAAAAGGGGATGATAACGGTGTAAGTAGGTGTCAGAAAATATTCCATAAATAAACAGTGTGTGGCTAACTGGAAACATTCTCCACACACACTCGTTAAAATAGGGCTCTTAAAACAACACTGAGGCTGCTGCAGTCGGCCCACAGGCGAAGCAAACCAGAATAGCTCCCCCTCTCTCCTGTGACAAAGCACTTGAAAGGTAACATAATAGGGGCGAGCTCGCAGAGATAGAGCAGACTACACAGTCGTCCCCAAGTAAGACGTTTTTCAGCCACTCTCTCAGTCAGCGTCGCTGCTCGGCACTAAGAGTTAAATCTGGTTCTTATCTTGCAGAAAGTCAAATGTAACCAAACAAGTGCAGGGGGAAAAAAAAAAGCGGGCACCGGTCTGCACGTGTGCAGTCCCAATAGAAGCATGAAAAATAAGCAGGCGGTGGACTGACGACATCCGGAGCCCCCGGTGGGGATTCCTGAAAAGGTCTAACCACTCCTGCTGGAGCCTCAGTGTCAAACTTAGGAAGAGGAACTTCGAGAAATCATTTTGCTTTCTTTTTGTTGGTCTGAATTAAACCAGGTCGACCTCCATAAAACCAAACTGAAAAAGTACATTGATCATTTTTGTTTGGAGAGCAATGGTGTCAGTTAGATGTGTCGCCCATTTCCCACTGTCTATATTTAAATGCATTTAATTGAATTTATCATTTACATTTACTTACAAATCATGAATAGAAAGGCATGAATATGACAATGAAGTAGGACTGTGACTACTGACTGTTGTCATTATTGAATCATTCACTGAATTGATTATTTGTGTTGTCTATAATATGTCAGATTAGTGAAACATAAACAATTCAACTCCTGAAAGGCCAAAGATAATGTTTTTGCTGATTACTTTTTGGCAAATGAATAGATAGTTTCCGCTCTACAATGATGTTAAAATGATTTTTTATCCTCTGCTGTACTTCAGAGCATCAATGTGCACATTGATATGAATGCACTCAACATTACTCAATCAAATTGCAAATGGAGAAACTTTGAGAACAGTTTGTTCTTGTTAATTAACAGATTCCTCTGAGCCACTGACATTCACTGTTGCATTGGCTGACACATTCCTTCATTACAATGAACATGGGCACTGTAGGATCTTTTAGTCACTCCCACAATCACTGTCCTGCTCTAAATACTCACCAGAGAACCAAATGTGTTAATCCACTGCTGAAAGTAGTCCCAGACAGACAGTTACTGCTGTTTGAGTAATGTTTGCCACAAACTGCAGTGCCAGCTGTTTAGGGAAACTCTTATTATTAAACTATTATTATTATTATTGTAAAGTATTTGTCAGCAATTACTGCTTCTTCTATACAGACGTATTTTTTATTTTATTGCATCTGTGTTTTACTTTATTGCCAATCATTATCTTTTATTTATACACCAGCCACAGATGTGTCCACAGGAGAAGTTATAGTTGACACTTACATCTGCTTACTGCTACATTATAGTGTGCTATCAACAATTTACTAAATGTTCATACACTGATAATAAATGCTAAAACCAGGAGTCTTCAAGTAAAGTGTAAAGCCACTGAATTTTACTATTCACATACGACAAAGAGAATCAGGACATCCGCCACACATCACTGGAATTTTTGGTTGAACGATTTACAAGATATCAAAACAGTTCAGATCTAAATACAGTGTACATCTTTTACATTTTAAAAAAGACGTGTCAGAATAAAATCTGCTCAAATTCCTTCAGTTTTCCACTCCCTCTCCTTTTGTCTCCCTCTCTTTTCTCTAACACACACACAGGCATCAGTGCTGTGACTTGTCATACTCCATTACAGATGCAATCAGCCAACGTCACCTCCTCCGCAGCTGGCAAAAGTCTCCTCCATTCATCACTACATCTCTTCTACTTGTAGACCTCTCCCTATTATTAGTGTTAATACAAGGCCAGAGGACATGGAGGGAAACGGGCCTGGCAGCGCTTAAAAAGCCCAAATGTCAGACTGTGACATGCTGCCAGCTGCCGGCAGCTTTGATATGCCGGGGCTGGATGATGCTTATTTGATCGTTTCATTAGAAAATTTGGTCTAGGTGTCAAAGAGGTTCCCTATGTCTGTGCTGCAGCTATTAGGCTCAATTATAGCTGCCAGAAAGAGGGAGAACTGAGCTGGCTCTGTACGCTGCATTCAGAGTGGCCTTAAAGAGCACAGAGAGAGTCACAGAAATTGCTATTCATACCACTTAATGGCTTATGAATTAAGTTTTCCTTCTAATTATTCATAATTACACATGCATACTGAAGAAAAGAAGAGGTAATCACATGTTTCGCTTCAATGGACAAATTTTCTTGTAGTTCAATTTTGACTGAAACATATTTAAACTTTGACAGCAGCACAGATATGGTTTAATGTTTATGATTAGAACTGCAACATTTAGCTCATTAATTGATTACTCCAGCACTTCCCTCAGTGGTTGATGGTGGTACTGCAACAAAAAAATCCCCATAAACCATCATCTGTAAAACTGTTGATAGGACACGTCAAACTGCAAACAAGATCACTACTCTGTATTATCATGTGCAAAACATCATATATGTACATATGAAACATGCTTTTTATGTGTGTGACGTCAGCTGGAGGAGAGGTCTGTGGGCTGAGTGGGACTGCATGGGTGGAGAAACACTACCGGGCATGTGCAGTGAGCCGCATGACACAGAGGAAAACCTGTGAGCTACAAAACTTTTGCCTTATGCATTTAGCGTGATATTTTCATTAAAATACAGGACTACCGTGTGTGTGCAGATTCTACTTTGTTCAGTATGTCTTTACCTGCAGCGTAGCTAATGCCCATCTATAGATATCAGGCTGCATTGTTGGGAGACTCACACAGTACAAGCAGAGGGATACCTGTAGTTGTTTATATACCAGTAACTATGACAGTCAACAAAAAAACAAAAAACAAAAACATATTGAATTTATTTTTTTGTTTCATGTCTGAGTGATCAGGACAGAAAAAAAATTTTTCTGTCACATGAATAGATCTTTAAATTTTAGAATGTGATCTAATGTTTGTTTTTTACTCTTGAATTTCTACAAATTTTACCTAAAAGTTGAAAAAAATCTGAGATGGAAAAATCACTCTTCTCCGGTCACTGGTGGCAACTAGTAGACATATGTAAGCTCTGATTAGGCGACACGATTAGAAACCTTGTGATGAGGATTATGGATCAAAAGGGTTGGGAACAGTTGATTAACAGAAAATTAATGGACAATAAATTTGAGAAGCAATTTTTTTTCATTTTCAAAACAAACTACAGGTTCCAGCTTCTAAAACATGAAGATTTGATGCTTTTTTTGTCCTGGATGAAAGTTAACATCTTTGGGTTTTGGACTGTTGGTCAGATTAAATAAGCAATATGATTATGTCACTTTGGGGTCTGGGAAATAATCATTTTACACTAGCACTTGAGAGACAAAATGATTATTTGGCCTCGTTATCATTAATGACAGTTGTAAGGAGCAGCCCTATTTATGACTAATTGCAAATAAACAAATAATACAAACTGTAACACAATGATATCTTTGCACTGCATGCTGTATAAAGAAATCCTCTCATTTCTCTGCTGAGTTTATTTATAATCTGTGCACCCCTGAGGAACAACAGTCAGGGCCATATTACCATTTCAAATGTCGATTTTCAAAATTGCTTGCATGACGTATGCGCACATACATGCAGCTCTTTTTTATTTTTTTGAAACCACTTACAGATTAGATGTAATAGACGTGCCGGGAAATGTGCAGCTGAAGGAATGTCGACCACATGTTCAAAAATAAATAGACCTGTGAGAATTGAAACAAGCACTCATAAGGTTAATCAAACCTAATTTCTTCATGGTTTCTCTGCTTTGGTCCGCCAGCATTTTCCCTGTCATTTTATTATTCTAGTTTTCTTTCTGGGCAACAGTAATCCAGGCATAACTAGGCCCTGCCACACTTAATTTAGCTGCAAACAGACGTAGAACAGAGTGAGAGTGTGCATTTCTCACCTTTTGCATAACGCTTTTTAAAAAGGCAGCATACCAGCAACGCGTTGGGGAAATTAACTAATTAGAAAATGGAGGGGCGGTGGTTTTGGACTGGCCTTGAATTACACGGAATATTTTTCTCCTAATGCTGTGTTTCTATGGTCAGAGTGGTGGTGGAGAAATCTCTCCTCATCTGGAGAAACTCTAACCTCCGACTGGTCCAGAACAAAAGGAATGAAAGGTTAAGAGAGGAGGAGGAGGAAGAAGAAGAAGTGAGGTCTGAGGCTTTTCCTCTCAGTTTTTTCTTCACTCGGGGTGGCGTCTCTGGCATGGCACAGACCCAGGCTGAAGGAGTGTTAAACCTCTCAGGCTGAGGGGGGAAGAAATGACAGGACTCCCTCAAGCTCCCCTCTGTTCTTCTAATGGACTCCTCTGTCGACATGGTGGGGTTAGAAACATCATAAGTTCATATTCCACATGACTTTTTTTTTTTTTTGCCTTCCCCCCATTTAGCGGTGTTGCCTTTCAGATTCCTCAATGGCTCCATCTCTTTTACCCAAAGAATCAGAGTCCTATCAGTGAAATCAAAGGCGATTACACAGCTCACTAGTCATTTAGGATCTCTGTGGCTGTGGTAAGTATGTAATGCAGGCCGCAGCCCCAAAGTCTCTGTTTATTCAGTGAAAGTGCTCTGTAATTTATTTAAAATAATCTATTTTAACAAATAAAGAGGTCATTGAGTGAGTGCATTGCTGCAGGCACACATTTAAATACCTCTTTAAGAGTCTGACTGGCTGACAGGCTGCCGAGCTGGCTGGACCCAGAGGACGCAGAGGCAGGCCTCCTGCTCTGAACAAAGTGATTCACCAAAATCTGAAGAGCAACATCACATGGTTCATGAGGGAGTACTTGCCCTCTGTTGATCTCTGAGCACTGATCGGCACGCTGAAGCCTTTTTCTCCTCTTCTTATTGAGATGTTTGATTCGGATCCAGAGGGCTTGTTTGAAGAGGGGGTGGGCTCTGGGCCGTCGTGAATTTTTCAGGGGGGGCTGGAGTAAATATGACAGATGGGATTACAAGGGAACCCTCTCAGCGATTTCGAAGGGCTTGAAATAGAGCTGGTTTTTCCTGCATACCAGTACATCTCCCCACTTGCTCTCTGTGGTGGCTTCAGTAGCTCAGGTGCACTGTATCTACGTTATGTCTGCCTGTCTGATGGGATCTGACTGCACCACAGAGCTGGATGGATCAAAGCAAGTCAAAGGGAGGAGGGCAGTCCAACTGTAAGAGGCCCAGTTATATAAATGGAGCCAAAGTACTTTGCTTTATTTGGACTTGTTTGGGCTTATTTGTTTGTACACCACACAGCTTCATATTTGGCGAGATGAAGAGCACAGTTTTTCCTCCCACTTTAAATACCTACAGTATGCAACTTGTTGATGCCGGGTTATAAAACAACTTATTTCCATCATTAAATCTTATACATCATGGTTTTGATATTTTAGCCAACAATAGTTTCATCAAAGACTCCATGAAACTTAACATGAAACTCAATTTATAAAAAATAATTTCCATGCCATATTCTGGCAAATCCATCCTGGACTGTGAATGCAGCACACTGGCTGAGTTACCCACCTATGAATCACATACATTCAGTAGACGTGTGAGGTTCAAGGGCTAACAAAGTGGCTAATTTTTGAGCATATATATACACTGAGGGGGAGAACGAAGAAGACTGACATTTCACCAAACTTCTCTACAAAAACATCAGCGGACCATGACTGGCATCTGGTGCAATAAGTGGTCGGTGTGTAGCGAGCCTCTTCTGTTCTGGCCAAAGAAAACCCGGGTTAGTGTAACCGCCGTTTCCTCGAGCAGCTCGAGGAGAAGCAGGAGAGAAGGTTCGAGAGTTTCACAAGATGTTGTCATTCCAGTATACAGCTTTATCCTTATGTACCGCAGCTCTTTGTCTGAGAAAATATTGAGATATTAGTCTTTGTTTTTGTGAGAGTCCATCTGCTGTCACTCATTTTCTGCTATCTGTGGGTTCATCCTTCCCCTGATCCTGACAGATAAGGTCTGTGTTACCTTCTGAACAGTGAATGGCTCCGTCTGTATTGGCTGACATTGTGGTTTGGGTCAGTGAGTCAGGGTTAGGCTGATGGATTACTTTACTAATGATTTTGGCCTGAGAGTGAGCTTGTTTTAAAAGGCAGACATTCGGCGAGTCAGTTTGAGTTTCATACGATGTTATGGATTGGTGGAGTTGTGTGTAGAGCTCTTCTTCAACGGCCAAAATCGACGCTTGATTATTTAATGTTCTTGTTTTACAAACCGGGCTTAATCTGCAGAGCAAAGAAACAAGAAATTCAATCGGCACTGCTAATTTTAAAGACTTAGAGTGGGTTAGATTTTTTTTTCACAAACAAAAACCTGCAGGCTGAATCGTAGGCGCTTTCAACGTAACATAATATACTGATTCACATTTGAGATGTTTGCATGTACTGTACCACCAGCGGAAGATGTCCTCCGTGATTGAGCCCACCCAGACTGCAGTGTTGTGAGGGAGCGTGCCCCTTACCTCCCATTGGGGGCAACAAGGTCCTGTGTCCACAATTCAAGCAGGGCTGTCACTCACAGTAGGGGAGAAAGGGTTCTGTCTTGGGGTCAACACTTATGTTCTCCAGCTAAGAAAGCAAGGCTGGCTCTCAGAGGACAGGCAGCAGTTCAACACAGCATGCTTTGTGTTGCATCTATACAGGTCAGAGTGGAGGAGCTCAGAGATGAGCAGAAGGGATGTTAAAGCTGACAGTGGAGAGAAAAGGATTCTCTAACTTTGTAGTAAAAAGCTACAGGGTTGCTAAGGCTTGAAGTTTAAAGTAAAAAAAATTACCAGCACAACATTGTTTAATTCCCAGTCTTTCTTAAACATGGACATGACAACATTTTGACCGCAAATCCTTATTCCTCAGGTGAAGGGTTCCAAAAGCTTTAACAATCCAGTTCATATGAACTTTTGTCTGAGCTCATCTAAAGTCAAAGGTGTGACCTGTTATGAATGACCACACTCCCACTCTCATAAAGAGAGACAAGATGCTCTGAACTGTACAAATGTGCATAACAGTAAGTAAAATTGCATTTACCAGAGACAACTCTCTTTGGGTTCCATGTTCTGATAAAGTATGGTCTGCATCATGAAGGGTTTGTAAGCTGTAATCAATAACTTTATTAATCCTAATAAAACATCAATTAATCTTTTGAAATTCAGAAATAAGCCATTTTTAAAATGTTGGGTTGGTGTGTACTTGTTGCGTATCCACCTTTGATCCAAACCAAAAGCAACTAATTAACTTCAGCTCCAAACTTCACAGGTCTGACTGACTGACTGTTGTGGCCACTTGGGGGCAGTATAAGAGGATCAGGTTAGCAAACAATCACCAATTTATACATCCAGCACACACAGAACAACATTATCATTCATTCATTCATTTGGAGTCATGTTTGTGTTCACATGACAAATCTATGTCCAATATTTCCTCTCTTTTAGCTCTTGTTTGGTCTTCCCCAACTCTTGAGAGAAAAATCAGGCTCTTTAGCTGCTTGTGTTCACCGGCGAGTCTCTAACTGTGTCTGTCTGCTGATTGGTGCTGAGCAGGTGGTTCATGGTGGGAAACAGCGCTGATGAGAGCCGTGAGAGTGAACTACATCAGTAAAGTTGCAGGTTGTAAAACCAAGACAATTAGTTGAAAAATGCTACAAACTCTCTGTGGAGCTGAAGGGAACTGCAAAGTTTGATGATAATTATTTGAGGGTTTGTCACCTTTCACATGACATAGCCATTTTATCTGCTGTTAATATAGAATATTAATTGGAGCGATTTTAATTAATTACTTTAAATTTAAAGCTTCAGACCTTATGCCATATTATAAAGTTATTCTTACAAATTTTAATGATCTATAAGTCATGAAAAGAAATGTATTACCTAATAAAGTCATTAGTAGGAACATACTTACCCTTTATTAAATATGCCCTGTTCAAAAGTGGTATCTGTGTTTGTATTCAATGATTTCAGACAGGTTGCAGCTCTTCTCTGCACTTGCACTGATGATGTCATATCTGTTTCACTAAACAGCAGAGTGTCTGGTGCCAATTTGTCCATCTTTGAACCTGTAATTGAGTTAGCCAGGATTAACATGCATAACAGTCCTTATATGAGTCTCAAGAAGATAAAAGAAGAGGGGAGGAGTGAAAGATGGCGAGTGGTGGATCGACACATGTTTAGGCCGGTGTCACCTCTTAATGTAATTTGGCACATGCTGCTATGTGCTTCTTCTGGTGTAGAGTTTCTTTTAAGTGGCTAATGCCTGCGGTGGGTGAGCACCCATGGGGGACAAGAGAGGTCAGTGTTTTGGGTGGAACGTGTGGAGAAGGTGTGGGGGATCTTCCTGTCATTCACCGCTCATTCCTCTGAGCCCTGCTGACCTTTGACCTCCACGCAGACGAGCCAACAACCTCAACCTCGTTGACTGAGCAGAGCAGTCGGCTGCGTAAAAAAGCGTTCATCTTTAAAGCTGCGTTGGTTTCTATTTTCTCTCTGCCGAAGTAAAATTGTATTGAACACTTTTGAAAAATATCTTTAAATAAATAATACAAAAACAATGATGGCTGCATCTAAATATTAATCTGCTACTTACTTTCAGAAATAATGGATTCGTCAGCAAATAGTTAAATATGTTCACCACAATTTCCCAGAACCCAATAAGATGACGTCTTTAAATTGATTGTTTTATACAACCAATAGCAAAAAAAAAAGTTCAATAAACTCTCAGATATAACAAAGAAAAGCAGCAAATCTTTTCATTTGAGCTGCTGAGAGTTACTGATAAACTGACTTATTATTTGAGCTCTACAGACAAGAGGGTTTTATAAAGTTGGACACCTTTTGCTCTTTACGTGTCCACAAATGTTTGTCTCTGTGTTCTAGATCCACGTCACCCTGACAGACGGTTCACATTAAGCCATCCGAGGTACGCAGGAAAGGTTAAGATAATGTCCAAAGTGGAAAAAATTGAGCCGTTAACTTCAGACTGATCCTAAGCAGGATGGCCAACTATTGGTCACCCCGGGCGGCCAATAGCTGCCGCTCAGAGCCTCTTTCCTACAAACTTTCCGTCTCATTTATTCCTCCTCTCCCTCTTCTTATAACTACAGATGTAGTGGGAACCTTCAATCAGCTTCACGATGACACAACCTCTCCGTTTTCATGCTCCTCAGTCTCTGTCCAACGTGCAACCACACGCACATAAACGCACACACACACAAAAAACACAAATGCACGTGCACCTACACACTTAACGCACTTTGCCCAACTGGCAGACATCTGTTGATAATTATTGCCCAGTCTCAGCAGAGAACTTGTGATATTTAATATTTCCTCACCACTTGAACAAATAAGCTATAATAACTGCAAGGTACTTGACCACAGGAGGAGAGGAGATGTGCAGCATGAAAGGAACTGTGTGCACTTTGGTTAAATCTGCGTTGTTTCCATAGTATTCTACCCTTGGTATATATATATATAAAATAAAAAAATCTACTTGAAAACCCACCACCCACCAACCTTCACACACCCCCAAAACCACCAAAACTTAAACAGTGAACAAACATTATAAATCCCTGCTTAAAAGAAGATATAAATAGTTATAAATACTCACAAACACCACTCACGTATACTGTACATACACACACACACACACACACACTTATAGCTGATGCGCTGCGGAGGTGTTGCAGAGCTGCAGAGCATCAAGAGACATTCACAAAACACTCATTAACTTCCTTTACAAAGCCGCCTTTGTGACCTGCCAGACCCTTGGCTACTCTCCCCTCTCTCTCTCACACACAGACACACACAGACACACACAGACACACACACACAGACACAGACAGACACAGACATACACACACACACACACACACACACACATGGAGAGTTTCTAGCCCAATGAGAAAGTACATAAACACTAAATGGGATTAAAGTTTAAAGTGTTACAGCTACCTGGGCTTTTTTTCAAAAGGGCTCCAGGCAGCCCTTTAAGAAAAGAAATAAACTACTTTTGCAGCAAATACACCGAATAATGTTTGGCCTGAGCCTGAGCCCACCATGCAGAAACATGAAAAGACTTCAACATATCATTTTTAAGGCAATTCTATTAATTGGTTTCTGAGGAGCAAGTTGATGGCAAATAACAAAGACTTGGATTCACACCTCAGCCCTCAGAGATAGCTCTGTCCCCTGAATCAACTGGACATGTTGGCTTTTTATTTCCTCATAAATTACATATTACACTAATCTAATACAAATTGCACTCTCAGTGCACAACGCCCTGTGCAGTGGATGACAAAGAAAATAATGTCTGAGTCAAGGTTGAATTTAAAATCCAGTAATAAAATGAAAAAGAAAAATTAGCACCCTGAGGTGCTCCAGTGTCTTAAAATGTGGTTGAAGTAAAACACATTAAATTAAAGTCAAGTACGCTTCATAACATGAAATGCACCTCTGCTTCTCCAGAAGTACAAGCCAAGTTTCAACACTCCGCGGTGGTTACATCAGTTCCTGTGCAGCACCGTGTAAGGCAGCTCATTTACGGATAATATGGGGTCTCGTTTTGTACTTTTTGTACTTTATTTCTATTGGTTATGATAACATTGTCAAAGTAACAGCTGAGATCAGGGAACGCAGCGACATTGTTACAATGAACTTCAACAACTTGGAAACAGGCCAACTGATCAGCCAGATTATCTAAACCACTAAACTAGGAAGTCAGTCTATAAACTCCTGATGGATGTTTAAAACAAACAGTTTTGGTAACAGTTTTACTGTTCTCCATTTTTTCTCTCTTCCAGTCAAGTTTGTTTAAACCCTTATGACAGTTCGACTTCTTGTGTTTTCTTCCCTGACTGACTATCAACAGTTGGTGGCGGTAATGCACAGAGGAGCAGAGTAATGCACCGTACAAGGCAAGGAAGAAGACTACTTGAGCTAGTGAATATGAATGTAACAATTCACATTTAAAAATATTATATATGTTATATTATATGTGTTTTGTGGGGGACAGGAAATGCATCAGACCTCAAGGATCCACACAATGTGTTTTTCAAACCAATAATCAACATTCAGAATCATTAATTGCAGCTTCTAGTACAACATTATTATTGACACAAATGATGGTGAAAACTATGAAAATAATAATTAAATCATAATTTAACAGGTGAAATCGTTTGGTCCAACAACATCTGAATCAGCAGATTCTCCACCAGCAGCTGCGTGACGAAGCTGCTTTTCCACAGTAATGAATTTACCACAAGGCACGTCTTCCTGGCTGCGCCCAGATCAAAAGTGAGAGAGCTGCTCAAGTTTCATCAGCCAGGAGGACCAGGCGAGGTAACTCGGCCTGTTTCACTTCCAGCAGATGAGTGGAGAGGCTTGGGGAAGAGGTCAGCCACACACCGGGGGGATTCCCTGACAGCAGCTTTGCCAAAGACCACCAAGGTGATCTGTAGATGAAATGACAGGCCACATTCTTATCCTGGCTCCCCGAGGGCCCAGAAACAGAGAGCGTGCTGGGTGAAGGAGGATATCGATGGCATGTTTCACTTTATTTTGGATTTTGCCACTGTTTGTCTGTGCGAAGGTGTGTGGAGATATCTTCATGCACTCTGATATCTACATTCAATATGCCCACTGTACTGAAATGAGCTGTAGAGAGGTTGGCGTCGGAGCGCTAAATATGCTATAAAGGCATACTTGTTAAGTACGACTTGAGGAAAACTGCAGCGGAGTCAAAAGTCTCAAGAAGTAGAGAAACAACCTCCATGATGGATGATAGAGAAATAAGTATCTGGGCTGGGGGGGAAACTTCTAATTAAGAGAAGGGAGGCACATGCTCATTCATCCCAAGGGGGGCTCTCAGAGCCTCGGCCTCATGAATTGAATAGTGTGGTGAGGGGTTTAGGGATGGACCAGAAGTGGCACCTTTGCCAACCACAGCGGACAAGTCGCCTCGACTCGTTTTACCACATGCAATTGCCCCCTCCACGTGCTGTGACCCAGCACATAATCAGGCCCTTCTCGCTGCCTCGCACCAAAAGAGACATGAATCTGAATACACCCCCCTCCTCCCTCTCATTTATTGCCTTATAAAAAAAACCTTTGGTCAGTTTTTGCATCTCTAAAATGAGCATGCTGGTTTTCCCCCCACATAGTGCTCCATTCATCATAAGCTGGTGTAGGGAGACCTACTGCTCTTACATTTCCTGTAATTGGAGTGGCAGTGGTCCAAAGGTTGGCATTAATATTAAAAGAAAGTAGCAAAAATGAATTATTTCCTGACAGTTTCTCGCTTTTGCCAGCTGGTATTTGTGTAATCAGTTATGTTCCAGCATGGGGGTGTCTGCATATGTCTTTGTTTGGTTACAAACCAATTTGTCACCTTTTATACTCCCGACTTCCTCTTAGGTCAAGAGGCCCCTGTGGCGCCCTAAATGTTCCCCACAAGCTTATGAGGCTTGGTGGTGAATCTGGTGCCTGTGAGGCATAACTCTCCCTGTCAAAACAGAGAGGGAAACCATGATTCTTTGCCATGGAGTCCCACGCTGCTCCACTCTAATAAGCCTGCAGACATGAGGTCATTTTTTAGTGTTTACTTGTTAGCCGTATTGAATGTGACTGCATTGTTGGTTTGAATAACTTAGTCTTCACATAAGTTGTTAAAAATGTGATGTTTTCAACATCAGATTAGCTTTACATTTGTGTGCGTGTTCAGTTTACATGAGCTGTAGGTGCTAAATCCTGAGAAGAAAGTCATCTCATTATCACCACAGGGCAACTCAGTTTTGCAAGAATTTGATGTTGAACTTAAAAATGAAAACTTGGAAAAGCTCCTTCACCCGCTTGACCACTTTCTGAAAGTGGGCTGTTGTCCAGCAGCTACGTGTAGTCACTTCACGGTTAGTGTTACGTACATATTGACATTTGAAGTTAATGTTTTGAAATATTGGCCAATCATATATTTTGACAAGACAAATGTGAAACTCGTTGAGTGTTTCTGTTTTTGGGTGAAATGAAAACACGATCTGATGGTCATTTACAGTAATGTTTTCTTCCAGCGTGCATTGCTGAGTGTACACACTGTAGACGTGAAAATGAACTTGAAAAAAGAGGAAAAAAAAAAAAGACTAAAAAGGGAGCTTTTGATAGAATGAAATGCACCCAGCTGTGAGCTGGACCTGACACATGTGATGTATAAATAAACTTGTATCTCATGCCAGGTTTTCAACAAACCACCAACTAAATGGGAGATTTTATTTCAAATCAGAATTTCCTCGTAGATCTCGAGATATTAAGCCTAATGATAATAAGAAGTGATGGGTCTTAAATTATTTTTGGTTTTGGTTTGATGTAGGTGTTGAATTGATATGAACGCTATGAACAGGGTTCTGCTTTATTAAGTTACCTACACCTGCTGAGCAGGATTCAACTCAGAGTAAATATTTCACTTAATTAAATGTCAGTTATCTCTACAATATTAAAAATGGCTTGTAAATTTTAGACGCAGTGAGCATCCTGCTTTTTGGCAGCTTTTATATTTCTATTTGAGACTTTGAATGAGAGGAAAACAAGTTTTCTTCTTCTGTGGTAATAAACTTGTGATGAATGTAGCTGCAGCAGCTGAAATAATTTAAATCATGTTTATACTTCTCTTACTCTCTAATTACGCACTTATGCATTTACATATTTGCACGAAAAGTTCAGTGGGCAAGATGAAAGTCACATTCAAAGGCCTTTTTTATTGGCAAATTGGAATAAATACCTTAGCTCTTGACCATCACACGCATTAAGATGTTTTCTTTTTCTGTGCAGTCAATCATGTGCTTTGACATACAAAAATAGACCAGGACACTTAGCAAAGAAAACCTCATTTATAACACGCTTCAGTGAATATATTACACATATTTAAGAAACACTCGTGGATGTTGTGGGACTGCTTCAAGAGGCACTTGAGGCAATGTTTGCTTTAATTAATGAAATGGAAATGGCTATTAAAATTAACACTTCAATTATCTTTGGAAACAGAGCGCGCCTCATGTGGGTGAAGTTCAACCTCTTAAGTCACAAAAAAAGAAGAAAAAAAGAAATAGTCCTCCTACATAAAAGGGTGTTAAGAGCATTACCCTTCGTGGTGGCTTGCGTCAAGAGACTTGTTCTCGTTTACTTTAAGCCGGCTGCCTTTTAAGAGTGATAGAACGCAGGTTTCCTCTTCCATTCATGCACTGTGAGTCTTGGATGCTGCGTACAACATGAAATATTTGTGTGGGAACATCATCATGGTTCGAATATATTGGCAATGGCAACGGGGCATAAGGGCTTCCCTATTTGTGCCACAAGATGAGAGGGTGTTTCTTTTGCTGGCGCCAGAGGCCCTGTGAACCATGAGCTGATTAAAAGGGCGACCTCATGTTTGTGCTGACAGTGGCCGTCTTTGAATAATTCTCGCAGTGTCAGAGACAATGATCGGTGGTTGGATTCTGCAGGAGGAAAAGTTGAAACGCTTGTTTGTGGTGTCAGGTCAAACTGACCATTTGTCAGTTCATGTTCTGTACAAATGTCACAGACATCGTCACTGGTTTGGTACCTGTTAAAGTAAAAAGAGTTTTTGGAAAATCCTACAAACATCCCTTAATGCTTGTCACTGACATGATTAAAAGGGTCAGTTCACCCAACAAAAAGCGTTTTCTCTCAATAACTTCTAGCTATGCAGGCAGTTTTTAGAGATGGAGGAGTTGGTGGAGACCAAAACCAGAGCTATAATGAGAGTCAATACTGAACTTACATTTTCTCAAGTCACCAGAAGTTCAACTTCAGCAGTTTGCTAACACATGAGCTGTCTACAGCTTGTTTCTGATGCCCCCACATATTAAAAAAGTCAATTAATGAGGTAAAAGCACAAACTTAGTGTATAAGAATAAAGGTGAAGCAAAACTTTTATTTAGTTCAGCACAACCCTTCCCCCGATGTGAATCCCTTGAAAGTTTTCACCCTCAGTCCAAGTAGCCTTTAAATGACACTTTCCTCAGCACTTTATCATTGTCTGTTTGCTGAAATGCTTTAAATGACTTTAATTGACCACAAGGTCCATTTAGTAGCTGTTCCAGATGATATCTCATGATCTCATGAAGATAAAGAGTTTTAATGGAAGTGCAGATGTTCAAATTTCTATTTTTTTTAAACACTTTAAGGACTTGGACTATGCTGGCTTATAAGTTAAATTCTGACCTTGGAAATGCCAGTAGACAAAGAAATGTCACCACAAGGTCCATTGAGTCATCGTTCTGTGTCCTGTTATGTTTAAATATTTGATTTTTCTTGACATACAACTGCTTGTAATTGTGCAAACAGACTGTCCTCAGTAGTAAAGATAGAAGTAGTATGTATGTTATTATACCGCGCATCAAGTCCTAAGAGACAAGGTTGGGGTGAATGGTTGGGCGTACAAAGCGTGCGACTACAACACTGGAGACTGTGGTTCCACCTACACTCAACACTGGCTTCTTTTAACCATGAGGGCGATCTTTTTCCTAAATTAACCAAGTAGTTTTAATTGCTTAAACTTAACCAATTCTTAACCATAGTGGTGGCAGAGCAGAAAACTCTCATGAGTCATTTGGGAAGGGACTGAGGATTTGTTCAAAAATACATCAGAATCATCCCCTCTTGTGTCCAGCAGTCATGATTTTAATCCAGACAAATGTAGGACACACTCTGAATATTTTAAAACATTCAGACATTGTGCAGAGCAGTATAAATCTGAATGAACACTGATGACTCATTACACATGACAATAAATATCATGTCCTAAACCTCGCCGACAACCGCAGTCGTCTTCGGTCTGAAGATGGCGTATGATATCTATTAACCGACATCATGTTTTCCATATGCAGTGTTCCTCTCCGTGCGAGGAGAGAGCGGACATCCAAAATCCCCTCCATGTTGTATTTGTTCTGGGCTTGTCGCTGTGATTCCACATCAAACGTGGCCCTTTTTTTTTTTTTTTTTTGGTGCAAGTCGTCATTATAGTAACAATGTACTCGTGGTGATTTACATCTGAGGAACAGTCATGGTAGATATAACAAAGCAGAACTGACAAAACATTCCAATTGTTCTCCAAAAGGGGCGATTATCTCCTACATTAACCCTCTGCGTAGCTCTGAAACGTTTATGATGTCGAGCATGCAAAAAAAAAAAAAAAAAAAAGTGTTCTTCTTTTGGGTGTACATCGGAGTGGGAATTTAACTTTTCCCCACTCCATTCTGTGGTTATTTATCACCCCTGACGGTTGAGCCCAGGCCCACAGGAAGTGAAGCGTAAGTGCAACAGGAAGAGGAGAAGGTGGACGGTCTGATCCCCAGCACGTAAATCAAGCTTTTTTTTTTATTTTTTTTTATGAGCCTCGGCCACCCTGGAAGATGAAGTGCTCTTGTTGTGAGAGAAAACAGTGGAGCGGTACACATGTCATAACATTGACACCTAGGAGGGGGTCGGCTGGGATCCATCCTCAGGCCACGGCTCCCATGTGCCCTCTTGGCCTGAAACACCACCAACACCCCAACCTCTGGAAACCCCTAAAAGTAACTTCTCTCCTCTCTCACACACTGTTGCACCTCATCCACTTTCTTTTTCACTCTTCCCTGCCTCCCTCAGTCCAAATCTGCCTCAATCGGTTACTCACGACATCTTTAAGAGCACTGGCCGGCTTCTGTCCACCAAAACACTTTCTCAAACAATAAACAGAGGGCCTAGGTGGTCCTGTCAGAGCTGCTGTCTTCATAGAATAACCAGCTACCACAAGAATCTCCTCCTCTGCTCTCTGTCGATGACCTACACACTCATACATGGACTCACATTGTGTACTCCATTGTCCAAACCTCCTTAGATTGTTTGGCCACAAATGACACAGCGTAAATGACTGCAAATTGGATTTGAGGATGTCACTCTTAATCGAAAATCTTACCTAATATTAATTGTTAATCACATTGCCAGGCCTCAACCCCTGTCTCCTATATTACTAATTCATTTTGCCAGTTACATTACGAGCAGGGCCAGACTAACCTGCTAGTGGACCCTGGGACAAAATGATTGAGCTGTGGGCCGCCCTTTGTTCCGAAAATATAGATTTATTGATTAAAAACAAATTTTAGAATATGTGCCATTTAAGCATAATACAAAGGGAAATATTAAAGATATCAAAAGGTAGATTGTGTCACAGATTTCCTCCTCTAGACAGTGCCTTGAGATTGAGTGTATATCCAGGAATTTCCAGTTTCAGTTTACATTAATCAATTAACCAAATTAACTAATTGCAACACAGTGAATTGTGGGACTTTATGGCTCCTGAGGGTCTGAGGACCTGGAGCAGTTGGATTTTGGTGGGGAATTTTTAATTCAAAATGCAGGACTGGAGACTGGAGGGAAAAATCAGGGTTTTGGTTAAATGTTACGCTGCGAGTCACTGTCTTCAATATTAAACCAAGACCATGAGCTTTCATTAATCTAAACTATGTGCTTTGGGTGGCATCAACACAGCCATAAAAATGTTTAGTCACGATTTAGTTACTACAAGCAGATATTGAAGGAAAAACCAAAGAAGTACATTGTCTGTGAACATTTTACTAATATATTCAGTGTTACTATTATAATTGCTGTTGCAAATTCGCTGTATATAAACATAATTTGTAGGGGACAAGGTTGCAACAGTATGATTTCATTTGGTAATGTGTTTACGCAAATCGAGGGGATATTTTTGGTATTTTACGTGTAAAAATTGTTGTTTTTTTTCCTCACAGAAATCCACTCAGCTCCACACTGGAATTCCTCTGGTGTGTTGAATGACCTCATGGTCACATCAATAACATGCGTGTGTGCTGGTGGGAACACCGTGGTGTTTGTGTGGAAACAGTTTGTCACATTTCATTAGTTCACGTTGACCACTTTACATGGTGCTTACCCTGGTTACATCCACTCGCAGTGGCTCTGTTGGTATTTATACAAATATTAAAGACACTTTATTAATTGACCTTTTCACTGTAGTTTACCCTCCTCAGCGTGCTATTGGACGGCTTTGTTTTGATTGCCATACGCTACAGAGCTAGTAAGATTTAGAGCTGTTGTGGCTGATCTAATTGCAAGAGCACCAGAAGTATTTTGCAGGAAGCTCTGTGTTTACCTCGAGTGTGTGACAGGAGCCGAGGAGATGGCTGGCATAATGGGGTTTATTTACGTTCACACTCACTCACACTGCCCAGTGTCTGGCACTCTAACTAGGGGGACACGTTCCTGCTGAGGGACGTCATTGGTGCCTCTGTACATAGAAACTGTGTTCACGAGCCGTGGGGTCAGTCACAGGGATTATTCAAATTGAATGAGCAGGTCTTGTGAGCCTGCAGTACAAATATCTGGCATTTCCCTTCGCGATGTGGCTCAGTCGATTAATCAATTATGAAAACAGTTGCAGATCAATTTCATGTAAAAAAAAAAAAAAAAAAAAAACAAAAAAAAACGATTAATTGTTTCAGCTCCGGTAATTTTGTAAGGTGGGAAAAAAGTCAGAAATAAGTTATAATGCGCAACAGTTATCAATACAGCTATAGATACAGTATTACTGAGCTACACATGAAAAACAACAGTGTAAATTCGACTTATTCCACTGTTATAAAATGGCTGAGCTACAAAAACTTTATATATTGCAACAATTCTGTTATTAAATTAAAATTTAAACAACGTAACAATGTTGAAATGAGAAAAATGTATATTTTAGACCAGCTGTAAAATGAACATTGATTTTGTGATATCATATAACTAGTTAACATGTTATTTGTATCTGTCCAAATGTAGGAAGATTTAAAGACGTCACAGAAGTTTGAAATAGACTCGCACAGACGAGCAGTATTTGAATTTGAAGCGACCAGTATATTTGGAGTCACTGTATATTTATGCTGGACTGTTTAGCTTGGCATCTCTCTGTTGATAATTTATGACACATCTGGTGTCAATCTGCCATCACCTTCCTCATAAAAGGTCCCCAAATCATGAATATATTCTTCAGATGGCAAGAAATGCTCGTTATGAGTCGAGGCTTGATTTGTGGAGTCTATCTTTTTCACAGTTGACTGGATATTTGGGTACGAATCAATGTGTCTCAGAGTGAGTAAGTGAATTTATATACTTGGGAGTGTCTCCACGGCCAGCGCTGTGGCCAAGTGTGGGACACATGCAGCACCACAACGGAAACCAGGAAAACGGCATTAATTGAGGAGGGGGGGGGGGGAAAGGAAAAACATCACATGTGAACTTCTTCTCCTGCAGTAATTCAGCATCATGAAATTCTATACTTCCCCTTTCCATGCAAAAATATGTGAGGCAAGTGCTAACCAAGTCAGAAGTCACAAAATAGAAAATGAAATACTCATTCCACTGCTTTTCTAATCAACTTTAACATAAATTATCCTTGTTTATGTTATCTATACTTCTTAGCAAATATATTATATTAGTTTATTTAGCTGTTTTTCCCCTTTTGGGAGGGGAGGGTCAGAAGGCACTTAGGGTCTCAACACTTAAAGAATTACCATTGCAGATTTCGCAGAAAAAGCTATTTTCTCACGTACACGATTAGTGTCACCATACTTCAAGGAAACAAAGGCTAAACTTACAGAATTTTGCCTCACTGCTGCAACACTTTTCCTCTCATTTTCAGTCACAAAAGATCTTGGAAAAAGACACTTTTTCTATGTGTAAAACAAAAGTCAACTGTTTTTCTTCTCATATCTTGCCATGTTGCTTTGGCTAAACTGGACATTATAACAACTTGTAGAAAGGTTTTCAGTCAGACTATCCTCCATGGAAGCGAACGAGAGAGGAGGCTGGAAAGAGGGCCGGTCAGTGAATGTTTCATTATATCTAATGTTGCCTTCCCTGAAGCGCTCTCCAAAGTAAGCGAGCTGCGTGAGCTGGGGCTCGAAACGCTCAACCCCCTTGTGACCACTTGGAGCAAAGCAACTCTCCACTTTCTTATTTTCGCCCTCAAACGAGAGCCTCTGCATGGATTATGTGTTTGAACACAGTGGTGCTTTTTATTTAACTCGATTTTCGCTTGCATGTTTGAAAGCGTAGGGTTTCTCTCGCTGAGAAGGGGGCTTGATATGATTAGAAGAGGGGCAATATTTTTAGGATGATGAACAGGCAAAGTGTAACAAATATTCTTAAAAGGGACACTGACATCACAAACATATTTCAGGTGAATGTTGGTGAGTTTTGGAGATGATTTGATAAGGTTTTTGGCTCTGGAGTGTGTCGTTTGCATGGAAGTAGATACTTCACAGCTGCAATTAGAAAGTTATCTGCTCATGAAATGAAGCAATATCTCAATACATGTCATTAAAACATAACTAGAATTAGCTTACATGGATGTGGAAAAAAACATTTACATTAGTGACTATTAAAAACATGCAGTTTAGAAGTGAATGAATTTTCCACCAAAAATGTGTGAAACAACATGAACAGTTGTGTTTTGTAAAAGTCACAGTGCACTACATACTGATCCTCACTCTAAAAATCAAGACTGATCTTAATTGCCTCTATCATTTCACTAAATGGTTAATGACAGTGATTTAATACACACAGAGCTGTTTGAGTGTGTGCACCCTCTAACAGCTGTGTATGTGTGCGTGTGTGTGTGTATGTGTGTGTAAGTCATGCTGCTCAGCCGGCTGCAGGGTCTTTTGCTTTGATTTCCCTGCTCCGGCATGTGCGAGGACTTAGCGGGCCGAGCTCCCAGACATCTGTTGAATATTAGGGGCAATAACAGCTGGGCAGACCTCAAACATGGTCACCCACTTCACCTCACTGTGTCTCTGAGGATAACCCCAGCTGCCTCACACTCCAGATGACAAGTGCCCGTTCACCGGCCCGCTGAGATCGGGGCCTGCCGATGAGCCACGCACCCTCACTTCCAAACAATCCATCAGAAAGCCTCTCCTTCTTCCCTTCCTCTCCCTCTCTGACTTTCTCCTGCTGTGCATGGGAACAAAGTGGGTGGTATACAGTGATTTCACTGCGATAATATCACACCATGTTTGATTTCCCATAATGTGTCAGCTTGTTGTTGAAATAAATTCTGGCTCTGCGGTGGTTGTCCGTCATCTGCTCCCCCGTGGCTTTCTCCTTTGAAAGATCGAGAAAAAGAGAGAAAGAGTTCGGCCCTAGAGGCAGATGTTGAGGTCACGCTTTTGTAAATTACCAAGAAATATTTTTTTAAACTCCAGTAGAGCCTGTTTTATAAATTCAACATATTGTTACAATGACACTGTGTAAGTTACGAAAGAAGAACTAACACATTCTTCTTCCTACAAATTAAAAGCTGAATTAATTATCAATAAAAAAACACCCTTGTTCATGTCAATACACTTAGGAGTTGTGCTACAGCCTTAATTGGTCTGGTATGACCATTAGCTTAAGGTAGCTAACGTTAGCAAACTTTAGATACTGAATATTGCTATTTAACTGACATCATAGAGTCAGTTTTAGCATACCTGGATATTTCCCACACACTATAAAATGCATGAGCACTATTAACTGAAACATCGCTATGTATGCAAATTAAAGCTGAAACGATCAGTCGACGAATCAATGAATTGATTGTAGTCATTTTTGTCAGAAAGGATTTCTTGTTTTCATTGTTATATATGATTGTAAACAGAAGATTTCTGGGTAGCCTATTTGGACTCTTGATCACATATACATGTGGAGTTGTGATCAGCTCTGCAAAGTTGCAGCAGTTTGAATGACTGAAACTGAAAAAAGGGGCAGATTAAACGATAATGAAATTAATTCTTAGTTGCAGCTGTAATGTGCTGTAATGTAATGTTACTTTAATGTTAGATATTTTATAGCAACAGATTTCAACATTTCTAAAGACTTTACGAGCTAAAACTCTGCTAAGCTAAGACCCAGTTTAGCACCTCAATCATTTGTTTCTGGGAGGTAGGGAAGGACTTTACACACAAACTTAGTAAAGGGGTAAATCACTGGTTTACCCCCTCTTAACATTTTTACATTTACTCAGTTGGCAGGCGCTTTATCCAAAGCAACTTACAAGTGAGGGACATCACTAAAACTTCAGTGCAGTAGGAGACCTTGGTACTACATCTGTTCAATAAGTGCAAGGAGATCAGGTAAAGAAGTGCACAGAAAGTGTCTTCAAGAGTCTTCAAGAGGTTCTTGAAGATAGAGAGGGACGGCCCCGCTGATAGCATTCTGTTGCTTGTTCCACTATCGGGGAACCACAGACGAGAACAGTATGGACTGTGATTGCCTCATGTGCAGGGATGGCAATGCCAGACGACATTTCTTGGAGGAACGCAGTAGCCCAGAAGGAGCATAAGCCTGTATGATTGAGTTCAAGTAGATGGGTTCAGACCCACAAGTCACTTTGAACGCAAGCATTAGTGACTTGAATTTGATTCGGGTGGTCATGGGTAGCCAAGTGTAGGTCCATGAGTAGCGGAGTGACATGTACCCTTTTAGGCTGACCGAAGACCAGACGGGCTGCCACATTCTGGACCATCTGTGTGGGTTTCACTGTGCATGAGCGGAGGCCCTCCAGAAGGGCACTGCAGTAGTTTTTATATTTAAGTCATTTTTAAACTGTTACATTTCACTACCACCTTGCAATATTGCCTGAAGCAGCTTTAAAACCCAATTTATGAATCCATATTAGCAACTAAATCAATAACCACATTCATGTATAACTGTCACTTGCTGGCGTACACACTACAGAGTCCAACATTTTAAGACGTACCCTCACTGCATTCTGGGTGTCGTTATGGAGTCACATTTTATGACCTTGTGATTAGTGTTTTTATGGCGGTAGGGAGGTCTGCAGATGGTCTATGTAAACTTGTCACACTGAGGGGCTCTTGTGGGGCAGTGAAGGAGAGAAGGAGAGCTCTGTTAAAGCTGGAGGTGTATAAACAGAGATGGAGTGCCCTCTTCTGGAGGCTTTTACATTCTACACTGTGGGTGATGTACAGTACAGTTGATGGTGCTGGTCAGGCAGGAACTTATAATCAGTGCGACAGACTGAAATGCTCACACTCGTGGAGCGAGAATTTTTACACAGGGAGGTTAAAAGAGGTTGAAGAGGAGAAGAAAAAGTACATGTGACAAATACTGATTTCTTATTTATAGTTAATGTGAATCTCAGATGGCATAAATCCCTGCAGCTTGGCAACAAAGTCAATGTGAAAGTGGTCATCAGTGGTCAAATGGGTCTGTAGCATCTTTTCTTCCATTTTAGTTTTATTTTTGTATGCTTTTCATCATTATATGGGTTTATTTTGTGTTTTACTTTCAAATTTTCTGGTAGTCTCATTATTTCTATTTCGCACTATACTTATACTTCTGCTCCTCTACACTTAAGAGGGAAATATTACACCTTCTACACCACTACACTTATTTAGCAACTATTATTACTAGTTACTTTTTAGATTAAGATTTTGCATTATTAAACACACAATGATCTCTATATCATGGTATCAACAGTCTAATAATGTAATTTAAAATAATATTTCACTCATGGGGATATATTTCCTGTAGAACGAGTGCTTTTATGTTGATACTCGCATTTTAAATTGAACTTTACAATCTACTTATATGGAGTATTTATACATTGTTATACATTAAATTGTTTACTTTTCTTGGTTTGTATCAAACCATACCGAAGGCTTTGGTTTTATTTGTTCAGGTTTTGAGTGCTTCATCTGTGCAATCTACTGCCACTTAAGTACGGTGGAAATGAATGGATTATATTTTGTGATAATGACAGCACTTTAGCACTTTCCAGAATCCCTGTTTGTCTGGATAACACACTGAACTATTTCTTAAACAGAAAGTATTTACAGTGAGTGTCAGAGTGAGTCTGCATTTAACTTTCCAAATACATATGCAGAGATTTGGAGATCTTAGTATTTATCTGTGAAGTTTATTGAAACTGTGATTACGTCAGGTGCATCCTCTTAAAATAAAAATTTCATCATTGGGTTAAAAAAAACAAAGACTCCTCTAAGTGTGTGTTCCCAGGTCTGATGATGACTGTTTTAAACAATGCTGCTGCCCCAGCAGCTGGATGACAGAGTTTCTGTTGTCTTGGAAATACTGATGACCCTTACATCCTGCACAGCAAGCTGGCATTAACAAGCCATGTGTTAAGTGTTTTGCGCATTCTTTAACTTCCAGGCTCCAGTTTCACCCTTTTGGTCTCTGTCTCACACGTGTACTGAGCACTGTAGTGGGATGATGGTGAAAAGGAACAGAGGAATATAAGGCTTCATTTGGAGGTGGGATTAATTAATGAGCATCAGTGTATCAGTTTTAAAGTCATATTTTTATATGAGGGTTTTTTTGTCTCATAAAAAAAGATTACACAATTATTTAGGACTTGATATCAGTGTGGAAATCTTGAACTTTTGAACAAACTGAAAGTGATTTGACTGCAGCTCTCTAGTTCATTCTCTTTATTCATATCTATTTATTAGACTGTTATGACTATGTCAAGACTTTTTTTTTTTTTTTTTACAATTAATTGTAATAAGCCTCTTTGGAGGCAAGATGTCCGTCTTCTCTTTTCACCATCCTCTCATCTCAGTTGTGTTGAACTGTGTCTCTCCACAAACCCTGTGTCACTAACTCTGTCTGCCTTCTCTTAACACAAGACAGAAACCAGAAATCTTAAACACAACAGACGTCATATTCTGCTCAGTTTAAGTGGCAAAACACACAAAGATGACCATGGACACTATGAACACTTCATATACCGACAGAATTTATATTACTTTCTATTTCATTTATATTTAAAGATTTAAGTGCAAGTTGTTTTTTATTTAAACTTTGGTTCCTTTTGTTCAGTGTTTGATTTGGGCAAAATTACAAGAAACTTTCTCAATTCATTTTCAAAGTTAATTTTAGATGTCCTGTGAAAGCCTTGCATCTCCAAAATGTCAGCTTTTCAGAAGCTAACAACAATATCCTCTACTCCAACACATTTTTCAGATAATCCAATGACATTTTTATATGGTTTATTCATCTTAAGAAATAAAATAATTTTCTCAACCAACATAGGAACATTTAACCCTTCAGTTCTGAAAAATTCAGCTACTAAATTTGAAAATACAGTGTTTTACAGTGAAATTACTGTATGTAGGTTAAGTGCAGATACTATAGTGTCAAAGACTGTTAATACTGTTTGCTGCGTTTATAAATGCTTTTTATTCAATATTCCATTCTGTTACAATCGGACATGCCTGGTTTTTACGACTGCTGCACTACCTCATTTTAGGATCACAGTGGTTATATGAGTTCATAAAACTGTTATGCTGAATCAGATTTCATTTTACAAATCATTACTCTCAGCTCCCGCTGTTTCATTTGCTGCCCGAGCAAAACATGTCAATGAAGATGTAATGAACTTTGAGAAACGGACGAGACATGTACTGTAAAATGGAAAATATGTAACAAGTACCATGAAAATGCTCCATTGTGAGCTATATTGGGAGTGAAATATATTTCTGGATGGAGTTACTCTAAATGACGCACGCACACACGGAGGATTAATGGAACTTCAAACGTGTTTTTCTTTGTAATGCATCATTATGAAGCAGTGAATCTGTCAGCGAAGGGAATCTGTGCGCTTTGGTCACCGAGCTGGCCCTGCAATTATTGCAGAAGCACTTTGAGTCCTTTCACTGTGGGTGGAGGGACATATGGAGAAAAGATTGACCAAACGAAACTCAGACAACAGGTGTTTTACTGCAGTTTTTTGACCACATTTACATGGACTTTTGGCATGTCAGAGTTTTTTGGGTTAATTTTGATGAAAAGTTTGGTTATCGTGTTGAAAATAATTATTTCATGCATTTGTTTTAGCTCAGTGTTTTTATTTCATACTAAATTTCTTACTGTAAGATTTAGTAAATAATAGTTCTATGACACACAGGACCTTAATGGAACAGATTGACATTTTGTGAAATATGCTTATTCGCTTTCTTGCTGAAAGTTAGATACGAATATTAATACCACTCTGATATCTGTCCTTTAAATACACAGCTACAGGCATGCAGCCAGCTAGCTTAGCTTAGCATAAATGCTGGAAACAGATGAAACAGGGCTTTATTCAAAGGTAACAGAATCCCCCTTCCAGCAACAGATTACTTCTTGGCTGGAACCAGTAACTTCCTCGAGTCCACAAATTGTTTTTATACTTCGGTTCCTGAACAGATTGACAAAACAAGGTATAACATGTAATTTACTGAACTTCAGAGGTGGTTGACTTTTATCCTCAGACAGAGCTAGGCTAGCTGTTTCCACTATACTGTAAAAAAAAAATAAAAATAATACAAATTTGAAAAAACTAAAACAAATATAAGCAACCAGCATTTTTAAGTTTACTCAACTTTAGGTTCAGTTTGTTGTTAGTTTATCTGACTACTATGTTTCCACCAATTTGAATTAATTAAATTACTAGTCCTATAAACTATTTTATATAACTTGAACATTTTAAAAAATTACAAACTACAAACAAATGAAGTAAAGTAACACATGTTTAGTTATGTTGTCAGACTTGATTTCCTGCAGTGTATTTATATTTAACCGGTAAATACTTAGATGTTTGACTCCCACATACTAGTTAATCACTACACCCACTGAGACAAGTGTGATTGAAGTACATTTCAAAGCAGCCTTTATGCTAAACTAAGCTAACTGGCTGCAGACATGACACTGTCTGTATCAATTTTCTCTTCTAACTCTCGGCCAGTGAATACATGTCAAATCTTTCTTTAAAATTGTAGGAGTAATTACGGTAGTTTGAATGTTGAGGAGGAAGCCGCTTCTTTTCATTTCTGTCTGACAGGAAAACACAGATTCAGGTTTTTGCACGACCGCAGTGTTTGCTAAAATGTCTCTGTATTTAGAGAAGGTCAGATTATTAAGGAATCAGTCCATGTGCTTCTGTTTTCTGTTCGCTTGTTGAGCCACTGTGGGATTTTCCTGAACTCACCAGCACTCCACTCTGCCCATTTTGGCCACAGCTGAGCTCGGCTCCCTCCGTTACCCACTAAGTGCTTAAAAGAAACCTGCTCTGCCTGTCCAGCAGCTTTCAGACTGCCAATCACAGCAGCAGCTCTCAATATGCCTGGAGTAATTAATAACAGGATTAATCTCTCATAAAAGCACCATTAAGAGCTTTGTTTCAAATTTCGGTGTCATGCCTCACTCTGCATATTTCCCTCCGTTTTTTTACGATCACGCTCTGTGGTAACCATCCTGTAAGAAAGACATCTTTAATTTGTTTGGATTCAGCTGAAAGGGAGGGATATTACATCTATATTTAACTCAGCGGTGCCTCCACTTGGACAAGCCGGCGGAGGCGAGCTTATTTTTTCAGGTGCTTGTACTTTGGAGAACGGTGAGCCACAACCTTGGAGATTTCCACTCCGCAGAGCCACGCTCACTCCAAAGCACGGACTTCTGGGAAGGCAGTGTGTGTGTCGGCGGTGGTTTTGGCGATGGGAGGTGGATAATGATGCAACAATTAATCACGACATGGTCCGTTAATGCTTCAGGGCACGACGGAGTGCGGGATATGGAAGATAGCGGTATGCATATAAACACGGACACATGGGGACTAATTTACAGTGGCTCGTTAACACCTGTGAGGTCATCAAGTCAGGAGTTAGTCATGCAGTGGATCTACTTCCTGTTCATGCAGGAACCCTTTCATTCACCCTTACTGTCAATTCATCAATATCAATGTGTGACTTTTTTGCTTCTAAAATGTGTTTTTAACACTTAATCACCCAAAGTGAAACGCATCACTTGTGTGTTACACCAATTGAAACCTGTGATCTCACCTGTGATGTGTGTAACCACTGGCCCATCTATCCTTTAGCTTTGGATTAATGAATGAAAGAAAATCTAATCAAGATCATTTCACTTTTTTTTTTTTTTTTTTTTATAGTCACAGTTTTCACATGCACATACAGTTTAATGAAGGTAATGATGCTATATGAACATGCACAAACCACTTCCCCACACACACTGGCATCATCACACATACAAATATACATGCAAGCTCAAAAGATAAACAATTAAACAATAGTAGAAGTCTAAAAGATCTAGTAGTGGCTCCCAGGCAGTATCCACCAATACAAATGATTCTGCTTTTCAAAGAGCTACCAGCAGTTTGTAATGTCATATTTTTGTCCTGAGGAAGACATTAGGTGACAAAAAAGACCATGGGGTCATTCAAATGAATTTTTTTGGCCTGGTATGGTTCCGATCAGAAAGGTTTAGGTATGCTTGAGATGATTAAAGTGTCGGGAAACACTGTTTTCATGGTTAAAGAAACCAACACTGATCTGTTTCTAGGAAATGGGATATGAACCATGGTGTGTGATGTTGAATTTAAACGCACTCATCCATCCAGCCCGTCCTCGTCTCCATCCCAGATTGATGGAAAGAAGCTGGTGAGTAAAATGTACCAAGAGGACTTTCCAAAATTACAAACATAAGATCCAGATTGTGAAAAAGAGAATAATCATTTAAAATCAAAACTAGATACTGAGGGCAACACATGAAAGCCTCTGCAGCTAAAAGGTTTTACATTATTACACCTAAAATCGATAGATAAATGATTAAAAGTGAATTTCTAAAAACAAAAGCACTCTGCTGTCTGCAGATTTGATAAGATTAGCTTTCTTTTACTGCTACATAACATTATTAGATTTGGTCTCTGGTAACATGTTGGAAACCAATTTTTGATTTTCTGTAAAGTCGTCTTCATTGTCTGTGGCCTGAAGTTCACAGAAGCAGCAGGGCTACAACTAAAAGTTGTTTCATATGCGTTTTGTTTTGTCCCAACCACAGTTGAAAACCCAAAGATATTTAGTTCACTGTGATGATGAGGCACCTGAAAGCCGCAAATTAAGAAGCTGAAATCGTCACATGGCATTTTTGCTTGAAAAATAACTGAAAGATTTGACTGATTCTCAAAGTAGTTACTTATTCATTTTCTGTCGATTGACTAATCGTTTAATTAACTAATCTTTGCCGTCCTGAACGAGACCAGCAGGAGGTTGTTGCAATCCCTGTACCAACGCTACATAAATGAAAGATTAGTGCTCGTCTTGTCTGAGGTTGAAGTTCGTAACTGCTGCAGTGGAGCTGCTCACATAGTCAGGTCAGTCAAATAACAAATTTAAGATGAATGAATAGTGTAAATAGTTAGTTACAGCCATAGTTTATTCATCCTTCCTTTTGGACAAGTGAAGCTGGTTGATTTTCATTCTTTTAATTTGTTTGGCTGTAGTTTCCTTGACATCACGCTACTTGAGTGAGACATAAATAAAAGCCACTTTCAGATGTGCTGCCCTCTCCATTAACCTGGTGGCAGTTTGACGTCGGTCTCATGTCTGAATAATCACCCTGGTCACTTCTCTGTAAAAGTCACTACAGTATTTTTACTATTTTGGACAAAGTAATTTCTGCATATCGCAAATCATGACATTTTGATGTAGATGGTTTTTATGCATAGTGAGCCAACAATCACAGCAGCCTCTGAAGTGTCGCTGAAAAAGCTGCAACCTAATCCCGGAGGAAGTGTGTAGGGATTTCTTTTGGATAATAACACAAGCAAAAATATTTGGCAAAAATGCTGTCACGTTCAGAAAGAAAGAAAGAAAGAAAGAAAGAAAGACAGACAGAAAGAAAAAGTTACAGCGATGTGACAGATTGTGAATGGAGCAGACAGACGGACAGACAGACAGAGGTAAAGGTGAAATAGTGACTCGGGCAGAGAAAGAGAGAGCGAGAGCCGCGGTGTGGCAGTATGTTTGTACAGCTGAACACAAGCTGAAGAAGCCCAGGCCCCTCTCTCACACTCCATTAGGCCTTAAGCTCCACGGAGTGCTGCACTCAACACATAAACAGCCTCCTGGAAAAGCTCCGGGATGTATGGGAGAGGCAGGGGGGACGCCAGGCTGGCCGGCAAGAAACAACAACTGCCTTTTCACATCAGCACAATGCCTCCAAATTACAGAGAGAGCCATTGCAGAGACAAGAGATGGAGACACAGAGGGCTGGCAAAAGACCAGGAGATTCGTTTGTGAATGTTTCTTAAGCTCAGACTTACAGAATGATGAGGAACCAAAGACAAGGACTGGATAAAAATCTGAAATGAAGTATATGTTCGTCTGAACACACTATATTTAAATCCTCGCCTTAGCTCAATATTTAACTGTATTTCATCTTTTTCTTTTCAATTCTTTTTGTTTCAAAGATCAACAGGTAAGAAACAGTTGTCAGCACGGGAACCATACAGTACATTCCTGAAGTAAAACTAATAATATATAATTCATACTACAATAGAATACAGCAAATGAAGAGGAGAAGGACAGTTCTGTTGGTCAATAAGTCTTTTGTGTTTTTAGACGTGTGATAAGTGATGTGTTTGGCCGCTTGTGGGCAGTGAAACAAGTTGTAAACACAACACTGATATTGTCAACTTCTATAAAGCAAACAAGTTGCTTATTTGCACATCCAGCAGTTTATGGAGCAACATTAGCATCTATTTGAAGTGGAGCTTTTGGCCGCCTGGTGAATGTAAGTCCAATACAACAAAGCTGACAGGGAATGAGAGGAGAAAGAGACGGGGAATGACACGCAACAGAAGCCCTCAGCCCAACACGAAGCAGGGACGTTGCGGTTCATGGTCGGCTCCTTAACGCCGGGCCAACAGCCCCCCACGCCTCCACCCCCCACCACCACCACTTTACCTAACTTTTAATTTTGTTGAACAAAAACTGTTTGAACATGGCAAGGGATCCATCATGTGTTATGACATGTGCAAACACACACGTAAACACAGGTACTATATGAACACATGCAGATACACTTTATGCACTCAAGGAGGCACAAACGTGATCCGAGTGGACACATGCAGTTTTTGTTTATACATTACAGTGTGCGTACAGTGTAAACATGCACACTGTACATTAATGCACACTCACAAACATGCCTCCTGTAGCATACACACACACACACACACACACACACACACACACTCTCTAATAACCCACCATGGGGCTCCTGTCAGAGTGGCAGGCCGTATAAACAATATGAGTTGATGTAAACAAGCATCATGTTGCTCTGAATGTTGGCCGCTCTGTGCAGTCACGCTTTAAGTTGTTTGGGTTTTCGGAGCTGTGAAATTTCAAAATCAAGTCCCGGTCTGGATCTGAAGTCTAAACCTAGCAACACATTTCAGGTTTTCAACATCAGATCAGTTAAAGAAAAGTGAAACACTGAGTTGTAATCAATGTACAATACTTAATCAAGTGGTTTTGTTGAGACTCCAAATGTCCATGATATTGATCAGCTAATTTTCTGATTTCAGTTAAGTTGATTCACTGTATCGGCTGCAATCATCTGTAAGTTTTTTTTTGTTTTTTTTTTTAAAATGTAATGTTTTCTCCTGTACAGAAAAAAGAGGGATAATTTATTTCTGTTTTTGTTTTTCTTCCTGTGTGACTGTTAAACCCTGGAGATTGTTGCTGTGGATAGTAGTCTTATTGTCTCCCTTGTATTTTTTAATCCACCTCATTATTATCATCACTACTGTTATCATTATCATCAGAGCTGTTGTTGGTGGGGATATTAATGATAATGATGATTTAAGTTATATCTGTACTATTTTCTGTTATTAATAGTACTGACATTATCAGTGTTATTAATGGTATTGATACTGTATTGATATTACATTTTCTATTTAAAAGAATGAAGCTTTTATTTTGTTTATTTTATAATATTAGATTTTTTAATTTACTATCATTAGTAGTAGTAATGATGGTTGTAGTGGTAATAATAGTAATAAGGTATTAAGAGTATTATGATTTCTGTTGTTGATGTTGGAGCTACAGTATCGCTATTGTTGATATTCATTTTTTATTTGCTATATAATTTAGTTTTTTTCTTTATTTTCTCATTCATTTTGTTATATTTTTGTTTTAAACCTGACTATCAATCACTTGTTTCCATTGCTTACACACACACACACACACACACACACACATCATATGCTATAATACACTCACACCTACATACTACTGTATTCTCAACTACACCCCAGGTTTGTTTTTATTTATTTAATTCCTTTCACTTCATCTGCTCCCTGTCTGCTTCCTCTCTCTCGCTCTCTTCCACTCATCTCTAACCACTACCCATCAGTCCCACTGTGTACGGACTCCTGGCCCATGTTGGCCCAGTCGGCCCTCCGAGCCTCCGGGCAAAGGGACGGACACAGGGTCCTAGGAGACAAGGGTGCTTGCAAATAACAAAATAAGCACATAACCAAACTAAATCCTACTCACCCATGCAGACACTGAAACCAACCGCTGAACCACCGAGGGTCAATTCAAGGTGGGATAAGGTGCAGCCTTGTCTACTGGCCAGCTAAGGGTTTGGCCTACAGCAGGGACATCTCTGCCTAAACCATCTACAATGAGTAATAAATAGACCACATTGACCTAGCCTCTGCCCCCCTCCTCTGGGCTTACCTTTGCACTTGTTTACTCTTTAGCTGGGTGCTTTGGCACCCAATCCTCACTTCCTTATGATATTTGTAATACTGGAAACTTTCTCCTCCTCAGGACAAAATCTATCAGATGATATCATTTCAGAGGGAAAATCCCACCGCATGTCCCCACTGAGACCGTACCCTAAGACAAGGGGTCACACTGGATATTGCTTCATTTTCAAGATAAATAAGTTTAAAAACTTTCAACTCTTTGCAAGTTGATATTTGAAGGGACAGTGATTAAAAGAAGCCAATGGCTGCCTGTAAAGTACAAGAAACACATTCAAAAACCTAAAAGAATTCTTTGGAAAATATTCAGCAATAATATAAAGTTTATATGATTTCTAGTAAATGAGCTAAAACATGCAAAAACCCAAATGATCCCTTTTACAGTGAGTCTAATATTTCACGATCAGGTGCATTAATTCTTAACCTGGTTGTTTTTGACCTACAGGAGCCGTGTTATAGCTCAACCAATCGCTCCCACACCTCCACCCAGATGAGCTCCCCTGCTTCTAGGTCAAGTGATGTGAGGGCCCAGATAAGTTTAGGTCGGTGCAGGGAGAGACTAAACACTCACCGAAGGGAATGTCATTGTTTTGGAGATCTTCAGGAGGGTTTTTATGTACTCAGCTGCTCTCTGGCTGCAGCAGAGTATCAGTGCTAGATCCCAGTTACACACTGTTTACTGCTTTTCTGCACGATCACATCTATGCCACACACACAGAGGAGATATAAGAGATAGGTTTTTTTGAAGGCTTTTATGGAAATCAGTCTGTCTTACTCTGTTGCACTTGGTCTCTTCTGACCTTTTTTCCTCTATCCCTAGTGCAGTATTTTGAGTGTAGTTAGTAATTTATGTTGATGTTACTAAAATAATTCTTGAGGTGTTTTATTTCTATTGACAAAGAAACTGACAAAGAAATAATTAAAAAAATTAAAAAAACAGGACAGAGAGAAATGGAACACACTTGATGGAGATATGTCCTCATCAAATAAACCACATCCGCTGCAAAGAATGAGAGTGATGGGGGGTCTACAGTGCACATTTATTGTTTGGTGAATAGATCGGCTTACAGGCGGTTGGGATATCTCGAAATTGTCAGCATTGCAAAATTGCATTTTCCCTGTTGCCAAACACTTCATTTACACACTGATTGGGTTGTTTCAGTAGTTTAGAGATGTTACTGCATCCGTCACAAGCTCCACAACAATCAGTATTCCCTCGTGATTGAGTCGGTATCCTTTGAGTAATTCAGCATTGCTTAAAGTTTCCAAAACAAAATCGGCAAGTTAGTAGCTACTTTTAGCCTTAAGATGCTTTGTGAATACGGGCCCTGGTGATCAACAGTTCTTTATTTAAGTTATGACCATGATTGTTCTCTAACCTCAACCATGTGTTTATTGTCTTAACAAAAGGTCCCCAAGCATTAACAAAGTAGTAATTTTAACCAAAACCTGACACATTTTTGTGTCGTTTTCGAGGACGTGGACTAACTACATATTTTTTGCTTGACTTGCTGGACCAGACAATTAATCAAAAAATAGTCAGATTAATCAATGGAAAGAAACAATGAAAACAATCATTAACTGCAGCCCTCGTCCTAACAGATGGACACACATGACTGAAAATATAACAAATGTTAATGTGTTCTGCTCAGTGCAAATGTTTCACACATGACTACTTCCCTGGATACCAAGGCACCCATGCCCCTCCCTTTCCCACAAAGCAGTGCAGGAACAATCAGAGGAACAGGGTGACAATGGTCAGTTGTTAAAAATCATAAACAGACCAAGTGCCTCTTTCACCACACTGGGTATCATATTTTAAAGAATTCCATTAAGAAACTGGCACCCTCTCAATCTGTACACACATGTCACATCTGCTAAAAAACACATATCTATCACTGGATAGAGGCATTCTGGATACGGGACCCGCATTACCACACCCGAAATATTGCCCGATTTGTTATGGGTGTACGTGCAGGCGAAGGCAGTCATATTTTGCAGTCAGAGTCAAACAATGCCGCTTTCAGACTTCTCTCATATTGTAGCTGGCTTGATAAATGTTGACCCTTTGGCACAGCAACTACATATGTGTTGTAAATGTGTGCTTAGCATGCGAGGTATGTGTACTGCAGCTCCTCCACTTGTAGTAAAAAAAGGCACCTGAGACACACCTGCACATGCTTTAGCCAATAAATCTGAAAATCCATCAGACACACAAAGATGTTTTCTACTTCACAGAATCCTTGAGTCCGTGTCCCAGAGTTTCATTCACTCAGACAACAGAAAGGTGTCTAGATTGAAGCTACATGATGAAGATGTTAGTGACCCCGCAGCTGACCCCTACACCCTCCTCCTCTCCTGACACACAAACCGTCAGGACGCCTCCACAACTATGAGTCCGGCACTTCCAGCTCCAGAGCCAGACATGTGATGTGCCGCAGCGTCACTCAAGTGTGACGGCCAAAGAGATGACTGTTTTCCAGCGGCGTCGGTGGAGTTTTTTCGACGCTGCAGCGAGGACCACACAGGAGAAATGGCTCCTCTCCACCGGCTGACTGATGATTAAGCGAGACGTAGTGTATTTTCCTATGGCTCCATAAAGACACAAGCTGGGAGAGCCGTAAAAGACGGTGCAGAAAGACAGTCAGGCTGGAAATAAATAAAGCAGAGCGGGAAAAGAGGGGCGAACACTTTGCTTCTCACCAATAAAATCTGAAAACTGGCCACTGTCTGCATTTTTCTTTGCACACTTATTTGTTCAAACATCGAAGCTTGTTCGTTATCCTTTGTTAACTTGAACTGAGTGTGTTTCATTTAAGTAACACAGCTAGAAAGTTAATCATTGAATTTATGCCCCAGTATTTGCTTTTGACTGAGCTCAATGCTGAGAAATAAAGTGAAAAAAGGAAGATATAAAGGCTTATGTTCAAAGGATTATGAACTTTCCTTTACATATTCCAGCAATGATAAAGTGTTGTGAAATATAATGCGCCCCTATGAGCCGGCTCCTTCCAGTTCTTCTTCAGATTAATGGGCCGTGTTGGGAAAAGTGTGCAGCGAGGCATAGAGCATAAATAAGGTCTTTAAGTAGGCAGAGCTATGGCGGCTGTGGGCTCAGTGGACGGCTCTGTCTACACACAGACAAAGACCGAGCAGTGATTTACTGGCCCAACAATACAGCTCGGCTCATACAGATAAAAGGGAAACGTGAAGAATGCGGTCCGTGACTGCATGTGATCTTCCACAGTTACATAAACCCGTGCAGTGTCAATGGAAAAGTTTCACCTCAAAGTCACTAAAGTACTTGGAGACGTTTTGATGCTCATCCAGACTGTGTTTTTCTTTTTTTGTTTTCTGCAGTTCACAACTAGAAACAAGGTAATGAATCCTGTAAAGTGGCTTCTTTGTTGGTTGGATGATGTAGACTGTCTGGGTCAGACTTTGGCCTCAGATGTAACCCAATCTTAACCCGTATTTTTACTTTCAATTTCACTGCAGCTGTGCACCTTAAGCCAGCAAGAATAAAAAAGACCTTCATCTGGATGCTTCACAACTACCCCCTATACAGAATACAGGAACATTAACTTATCATCTTATGTACTTATAGTAATGATTGCTAAGGCAAAAGCGATGCTTTGATATTATTATTACTCTATTTTTTTTGGATGATGGAAAACAAGGCTGTTTTAGATTTGTAAAATAAATGAGTGGCCTTAAAAAAAAAACCTTATTTTGTAATTTAAAATGTAGAACATAAATTCAACAGTCAGTCTCCTCGTCTTTCTCCTGAGATGTCTCTGCAAGAACTCTGACGTAACCCTTTCTCATAGTAATGTTTGGCTGCACCACAACGGTGGGGCCAGCCCTATAAATGCAAAGGTCGCTGACTGACTGAGTGATGAAGTTACACCATTGGGCGGCTGGCCCAATTTTGAGGTTTCTCCATTGGCCGTTGCACTTTCAAAATGTTTTGGTGCAAACAAGCAAAGTTTCCAAATTAGTGCCTTTGTTACTAGATTAACCAACTTTTCAAACCTCTTTACCAACTGTTTTGTTTCTAGCAACTTTTTGGACAAACCTGAGCTATGAAGGTTGCCAGTATTGCCCCTCGAGTGTGAGGTCAGGCTCTCGCTCCGCAGACACACCTCTCTGTGCTGACTGCACAGCAGCTGACATAAATGAGCTTCTAACTTTCTCTGTGGGTGATTATTTTACAAGTAAATACAGATGAAATCACAGCACAGCCTTTGTCTTTAACGTATGTGTTTGGTGATTTTGTTAGACGACGTCACTGTAATAAAACTTGAAATCTGCTAAAGTGTTAATATGTGATGTTTATCGCTGCCTTTTATAAACTTAGTTTGGGGACATTTCATTTTTAGTTTTTTAATTCTTCTGTTCAGTCAACTTTAGCATTTAAAAAAAAAAAAATCTTTTATCTTGCCCTACTCCTTTAAAATCTTTTTATGTCTTTTTATATCACCTTGTGTATCTTTACATCTATTTGAATGCCTTATATGAAACACTTTGAATAAATTGCCTTGTTGAAAGCTGCTTTACAAATAAACTTGCTCCATTGTGATTACGGATGTTGAATGGTGCAGAAGTTTGCCGCCCAGGAAGAGTAAATATATTGTTACTATAACAGCTAAAGAGGATCTTACACAAACAATGAGGTGGTTGTAACATTTCACTTTAACAAGTGTCATATCACGACCTGGAAAGTTAATGAAAAGCAAGAAGTGTAAATGTACCGTCCATGTGAGAGTGGGATCCCTGAGAAAACGTTTAGCTATAGGGGCAGAAACTACAAAGTTCCTCCATGCGAGAGCTTTAGATTCCTCAAGAGGGAGGGGAGCGCAGAACAGTGGAGTTAATTTAGCATTAAGAGCAGGTCTCATTTTAAGTAACCCTGAAACACTAAGAGCAGATGTTCCTCAACAGCTGGCTGCCAAATACTGCAGAGATGGTAAGAGGTGGAGAGGTGACTATATTGTAACATACCACAGTGGACAGGAGTCAGTGCACTTGATCCATGAATCTAAGGGCTGAACAGTGAATACCACCCACTGAATACCACACACAGCTCATGCATCAACACGCCTTCACCAGCACAGTGATAACTGATTCAGATTCACAGATACAGAAGTGTTGGTGTTGAACTTGTGTAACCCTTAACACAAAAGAAGAGGGGAGATGCTAAGTGGTCTAATCCCCTCGTCATGTGGTAAATATATCACATTCACAATAAGTGAACACTTTAAAAACTAAAGCTTACTTCCAAGTTTTCACTAAAGTAGACCTTTGGATAAAGCAACACAACCTTCTCTGGAGTGATATCATATGACCGGGAATGTCTGCTTTTATTGTAAGTAAAACATTGCTATAATTCTTGGCAGTAAAACACTGTAAATGAAGTTGCACTCTGCACCGACTCCAATTCCACTTTCAAGCGATGTTAAAGAGTCAGTCATCAGCACCACAGAAGAAGAGATCTGCCAACTGAAGCAGGTCTTGATTTAGTAATCAACTGAAATAACAGTGGAGGGCCAAACAAACCTGTGTGTTGATGGATCACTTTAGCGAGTGCCATGATAAATGAATATGGTGATGAATGCTGTTAAACTTTGCTGTGATCGCTTGCAGATCGACTGCGCTGTTACGAATGACCTCACTTTTTTTGAGGGACAAATATTATTTTTGCAAAGTGGAATGCTTACAGTGCAGCTGCATTCACTTTGTTTTCTTTAGAAAAGTCTTTGTTAGCAAAGCAAGCTGAGGTGTATGCTGAATGTTTCTGTGTTGACAAAATTCAGTGTGGACAAAGTGAATATTTTTGCAGATAGGTCTGTGAAGATTCTCAGTCAGCCAGGTCATGGGATTTTTGAAGTGCTATACGAAGGCAAGTGAACTTGAGAGTTGACGACTCTCAAGGTGTTGACGACCCCATGTGATGTTAAATGCCTGAGACTCCTCACCTGTCAGTTAGAAATGAATGAGCATTTTGGATGAGAGGAGAAACATCTTCAAGAACGTCAAGCACTTAGAGGTTTTTGCAGATATTGAGAGATCATGGATGGATTGAAAGCTGATGTTCAGTCAAAAAATGACATTGATTGCACAATAAAGGCTTAAAATTTGTAAAAATAAGGAAGATGTAAACATTTAAAGACATTACTAACACAGATAATCAGATTCAGATCAGCTTTTTTATGTCTCAAAGCAATTTGGCATCATGTTTCCCTGTGATGAAATTACACCAATACAACCCCTCACATGAGTATTTAATAGTATTCTCCAGCTGCTCTCTGACGGCGAGAACATAATATACACCTGGGAAATGGAGTAAAACATTAAGGAAGGCTTTTTTGGCTGGCTTTATATCAATAAAATCATTAGTATAAGCTGCACATTAAACCTTTTAAGTAAATCAAATCCTCAGGGATGAGTCTCTTTATAATAACAGCTTACGTTTACGTGTGTGTGAGTTGAATGTGTTTATGCGCTGAGGAAACTCCTTGTAGTACAGTAAGTTTGAGTATTGTGAAGTAATGATGTTACCCAATGACCATTAAACTACGCACATTAACCTCTCACAGTGCTAACCACACCGTCGTCTGTGGAGTGGTACATTTTCGCTGTGGGAAAGAACCATGTGACCAGTGTTGTGATATTTAAGCTATGGAAACATTGATGCGAGTGCCGGGTGGTAGAAAATCAATGTTAGATTGTTGTTGTGATGCACATTTTCTATACAAACCCTAAAATTTACACCAACTCTCGCTCTACCACCTGAGCTACATCCATCCAACAACAATATAACAGGCTACAACAGCAATCAAATTGCTAAACTCCAAAGTACCAGTTACTTTAATTTAGTCAAACCTAGAAGCAGAAGAAAGGAAACGCATTTAAAATGTTCTTTATTCCTCTCTCATCACTGTGCATTCAAGCAGTGTCTTCCATTATCTGTTCCTTCCTGTGTCTAATATTTCTACATTGCCACTTTCGACCCTCCGGCTTCAGCCGGGATTACAGTGAATAATACGTATAAAAAAGAATACTACAGTGAATACGGATACAAGTGGACCTTACATAATCTTTGATGTCATGTGCAGAAAGCTGAAGGATCTGCAGCACACAGAGGTGCATTATAGTTCAGCAGAAAGAGTATGCAGGTATTTATATCATGCATTTACACAGCTTCCAAGAGTCATAATGTATTTTATGTTTAGAAATTGACATAATAACAGTGACATTTACTGGACAAGGAATAGTGGGTAACTTTTATTACTTTAAAAGGGAAATTAAGAAAATTGTGCAAGGTGGTATTTCCTTAATTGGTTACTCTCTAATTGGGTTTTTATAATTGTATACAGTGCAGCACTCCGGCTTCCCTGCTGTTCTCATCTAAAACAAAATCCCATTAGTGGTTGTTCAAACTTGAAATTGCCTTGTAATTCAGGTCTGTGGATCTAACTACAGAGTTACGTAAGATGTGCCAGAGTGTTGTTCCATCAGGGATTAATATGTAGGAACACAAGGCTCGCATAGGTTCAAAGCACATACAGTATGTTGTGGAAACCTACAGGGATCTTTTGCTTTTATCTTGTGTGGAGTGTACCCACAATATGTAATCAGGCCACAAGGGGGGGCCACAGCACTCAGATTAGTTCCTGTCCTCACATGAAAAACAGACGTGCTCTTTATCTGAAAATTTGTTGTCTTATTTAGTTGTAAGACAAATGTGTCAGTTCTGTATGGACATATTTGACAGGTTCACCTCTGACTATAAGAAAGTGCTGAAGTACACACAGCTGGAGATTTACCTGAAGAAAGACTACAAAGTACAAAGGCAAGAAAATGGATGCATTAGTTTGACCATTCAACACACAGCGACTACAATGATGCAGGAGGAGGTTATTCTTCAGACAGCAGAGGGAGACAGCAGCTGACAGCAGATTCACTTTGTCCCGACCTGATAGAAGATCAAATGAACATAAAAACTGACAGGCTGATCGATCTTCCACACAAACATAGTCCATGGCTTTGATATTAAAATTTTAAATCATACATTTTTAAATCAAAAAAGATTTTAAATCATTCTACTCGTTGGGTGACACATATATTTGTTTTCTTTAATGTGGAGCTTATCTGTTTTGTGTTTGTACTGAACATTGTGTAGTTAATTTGTTTGTCTATGTTTATACTTTGTGTGTTAATTATTGTGCCTCTTCAGTAAAAGAGATATTGATCTCACTGACACAACCTGTTTTAATACAGAATTAACAAACTAACTTCTGTTAACTATAAATAAAGCACTTGTCAATATCTATTGCACTTTCCAAATCTCTTCCTGGGACCAATGCTACAACAAACAATTCCAATACAATTATACTGCACTACATCGTTACTAAAATGAACTCCCAGTACCACTAAAAGTGTACTACTACAGCAACCACTATCGACTGTATTATTTCTACTACTGCTGCTGGTACAACTAATATTACCAGCAGTGTGCTACTGCAACTGCTGTAGTAATACTTATTAGAACGTACATCATCTCTGCCTCATACCTGTGACAGAATCACAGCTGTGCCGATATTCAGTACAACATCACTCCCTCGTGCGATATTGTTTTTATACAACAGTTCTACGAGCGCCATTTTAGTTAACAGTATTAAGCAACAACAGATTATGATTTGGTTTGATGGTTTGTATATTTCATCATTTATCTGTCGATGCCAACACAGATAGTTCCGCAACTGGACTGGTACTGGACTGTTGCTAAGCAAGGCAAACATTTTCCTGACCTGACGATGTCAAATGAGCGCACCTGGAGGTGTGTGCTGAACTATCCAGGCTTCTTCCCTTCCTTTCATCCTCTTCTGACAAACATACATCATTTAATTCAAATGTTATTTCTGGAAATATATTCATATTTGCAAAGTGTGTTAAAATCTAAGATAGCTACCGTTAATGTTAAGCTAATTACAACACCTGTAAAGCAGAGTGATACATGTAGTTAAAGGTCCCGGTGCCATTATGCTCAATATCATGGAATGTCTCTCGTCCAATCAAATCACTTGGTCGGAACTAACTATTGTATAATGCAACATTCGCATGAGTACCACAACTACTGCAAAAACACTATGATGACTACTATTACTAATACAGGTAATGACTCATGTAGTTACAATTACTAAATATAAGATGATTTAAAAAGAGCAGAAAACAAGTTTGTATGTAATGTAATGTTATATGTTCAAAATTATGGCTGACAAATGTTTCACCACTGCAAGGCTAGAGTATTTTTAGTGACTCACCATCTGTGCACGATGCAATAAATAACAAAACTAAATAACTACTACTATTGCTATCACCTTAGTATCACTTGAATACAACAGCTGCTATATTTGCACTACTACTGTCTGGGCAGTAATAATGATTTAAATAATATATTTTTTTGTCAGATCCACAAAGGCTGCAGTGGCTGTTTCAGATAATCATAAAATAGAGATAAGAGAGGGAGGCATTTTTAAATTTTTAATAGATGATTAAATCTGACTCATGAAATGCGTTGCATGTCATCTCTGCAGTCTCCCCGTCACTCTACACTGTACCATTATACCATGTAATCAAGCAGAAACACCCGGACAATCATCTAAAAAACTATGCTGTGGGCAGTGATATAATGCACAGAAGCACTTGCCTTGTACACGTAGACAGAAGTCCCTGTTTTGCATACAAATGGATCTGATCCAGACACGAGTGATCAGATAAAGGAGTGATCTGCAGATTAGGACAAAGAGCTTAATAACTAACCCCAAATGAGACCGTTTCAAAGCTTCCTCATCACAGGACGCCCCAGGCAAAGAGTTGCCTGGAGTGGAAGGAGAGGCGGAGGAAAGTGCCAGACAAATCTAACCGAATCCTCAGGACGTGAATGTAGTGAGGCATTAAGTTGGAATCAAATCAATTATCAGCTTAAATCATTGAACCTGTATCTTTTATACAGCTTCATCTTCATTATTACTCATGACGCTACTCTTTAACTTGCCTAATTAGAATTTTTAGGCAGTAAATAAACAAATTGTACATAATACATTATAGCGTAGTGGTATAAGCTCTTGTGCATTTTTTAAAGGAAGAGTTCAAAATTTGGGAAGTGCTTATTCATCTTGCTGAAAGTTTGATAAGAGTCATGTCTGTGTGGTGAATATGAAGCCGGACGCATCGGATGGTTAGCGTAGCTTAGCATAAAGACTGGAAAAAGATATGCTTAATTTTTAACCACAGACACAAGAAAGGTATCCATGTTCTCATCTGAATCTCAACAAGAACGTCAGTAAGTATTTTCTACAATGTGAAACTATTCCTTTAAGTATTATTTATTAATATATTAGTCAACAATTAGAGCTATCTTGTGCGAAGTAGCTGTTGTATAATGAATGACCGACAACACTATTTAAAACAGCTGTAATTATAGCTAGATAACGGCATTTGATTATATGTTTAATAAAAGGTCCACTTACTAGACCTCATTTTGGGCTTTCAGTTGAATGTCAAGGCCTTCTCAGCAGATGGTATTTGCTCAGTTGTTGTGAAATGTTAAAAAGTGGTATCTCACTCACTAAATACTTCATGTTTCATATTTATTACAACTGTGTCACATTGTTAATCAGTCATTATGTTTATGCACTAGTTATGGTTGCTTCATATCAGTTAAAGTTATTGTTAACAAATACATTAATAAACACTTAAAAATGACTATTTCATCTAGAGCTGCAAAGAAAAAAAATTTGCTGCTTTTCTCTATTTTATATCCTTGTGAACTGAATATCTTTGTCCTGTTGATTGGACAAAATTGGACTTTTGGAGATATGAACTTGGACTCTGTGCTCAGAAGGGAATTGCTAAATAAAGTGTTACCCTGATGGCTTACAGTACATGACTTCTCCCAGTCGCTGTGGTCTAAAGAGGTGAGGAGTGCCTCACCTCAGAGTGTTATAGCGTGAAGAGATGTTAGGCATGGAGAGCCACATTGGACCAGAGTGTGCTTCGAGTCCTTTGGAAACCTTAAAAACCCTCTTAACTTGACTAAAATGACAATAATAAAGAAAAACTGCTTTCACCTGCTTTTGGACTGAGGAGAAACTGCTGTAGAAGAACAACACTGCCTCTGAGTGCTTACTGACATCTAGCTGCTTACTTTATGCCCTTTGAAATGAAAAGACTGTATTTATTAGGACATTTGACACTTAATAGCCTACACACAGTGTTTTCATTCGTTTCAAATGTTAGGAGGATAATAATTTTTGGCCTTAATACTGTTGAGTCTGCCAAAAAATGCTTATAACCTCTGTTCAAAAACAAAATTTTAGCCCATTTGGTGATAGAAATTTAACAACATCATCTGCTGTACCACAGAAATTTGTTCAATTATGCAACACAGCTACAGCGTTTGGACAGGGTGTTAATGTAACCAATTTAATTGCTGTATTTGCTGCTAAAAGCTCAACACGAGTACTTGTCACTGGTTTTGTTTGGAAGCAACTTAGACGTTTGTGATTGATTTTGGCAGCTGGCTGCTAATTTCATAAATAAAATAAGTGTTTCTCTGCTTTTTCCATGCTCACCAGCTTTACTATCAAGGACACAAGTAGGGTGTCTGCACCGGGGGTTTTATGGCTCCCAAAGAAAAAGTGAATATATTCATATTTATAGAATTACATGTACAATTCATGATAGGATTCGATACATAATCAACATAAAGTGCATCATCATTGCCTGAAAGAATCAACATTAATCATAATACCACAAAATATATCCCAAAAATATCTAAATAATAAGATATACAAACACATTATTAAATGGTTTTTATTTCATAGACCACATTCACATAGACAAAAATTTTAAAAACTCAACTGAATCAGAAGTGTAAACCAAACCTAAATCAAACTATTAGACGACATGTTTTATAAAACTGCATTCCTTCCTCGTTCCAATTATTTAATAAATTCTGTTCAATTAAACTTTGTCTATTTGGATTTCTATTATAATATTTTATCATTTTCAGGACTATATTCTTTCACAACAAACAATTAAAAAAATGATTAAGACATGTTTTGGATGTATCATGTGGGATTACTATGACACTTTGTTTTGTATGATTCTTTCAGGCACTGATGTATTTTATCCTTAATATGAATCACGTCTTATCATGAATTGTAACAGTAACAGTTTGGTGTCCATAAACACTTCACTCTTAAATCAATACAAAGGGTGAAATGTTGTTCTGTATAGTAAAACTTTTTTGGAGCTTTATACAATCCAGTGAATCTGTTGTCCTGGCCTAAACAGAGGGATGAGACGGGGTGTGCTCACAGCTACCTCGCTGCCAGCTTTACTATCACCCTGCTCTGCAGTGGCTAGACTCTCATAATAAATACACAGAGCTTATCAGCACGTTCCTCCAGCTGCCTTCCAGTCAGGTACACTCTGTACGATACACTCTTGTTTATTAACACACAGTTTCAGGATATTCATCAGTGCATCAAGCCATTCAAGTCTTTACCCGACTGATATGTATTTTTCCCCACTTTGAGCTTCTCTCGCCGTGATGTGCAGCGAGAAGATAAGTGAAACTTATTTGCATCAACACACTTGATATTTTGATAGAGGGCCATTTTTCTTTTGTCTCCCATCTCCAGGAGGATTAGGTTTCAAGGAATTTTCATGAAACACCATTTAAGCAGGGCCGATAAAGCCACCTTTGGACAGAGATAAGAGCCTATCCACGCAAATTATTGATCCTCTGACCTGTTTGTGGAAGCAAAGCTGGAAGGGGTAAAGCACTTGTCAAACAGAGAGCTGTACCCAGGAGAGAAGAGGAGGAGAGAGAACTGAACAATATATAAAAATGAAGAGGAGACAATAGAGGGAGAGGACAGAGAAACGTGATTGTATCAAATCAGTTATTTCCCAAGGTAGCATAGTCAAATTACTTTTATTCAACAGCTTAAACCTAAAGACATCCAGTTTACTATCATATATGACAATGAAAGCCATCAAATGTAAACATTTGAGAAGCTGGAGCCGGTGAAAATCTGGCGTTTTTGCTTGAAAATTACCTAAAACAATTAACTGATTGTCAAAATAGATCAATTAATTGGTTTCTGATCAGTCTGTCTCTGAGCTTTGATTCTTGCAGCAGCCATTGTGTTTCCACCGGAAAGCTTTGCTCTTCTCTTTGAGCAGCACACTCAGTCATGCTTTGATTCTGAAGGCCTGAAAAATATAATAATCCAACATCTGCAGGACAAGTTAAGCTAAATAGCCTGTGTCCCGAGCCCATCCTGAGCGTGCCTCAAGCTCGATGCACAAAACAATGAAACTGGCCCGTGGCGACGGCTGAAGCTGGGGAAAAAAACGTTGTCGTGTCGTGGCATGCCAACAGTGCACCCTTGCTGCGTGCTAGATGGCAGACACACACTGGGGGCCGATGCACATGACCTTCTGCTATCAGAGCAGACACGCTCATTTATCACCGCAACCTTGAATCATTGTTTTACTCAGCTTGAGCCCTTATGCTTCTGCTCACGCAAAAAATAGAATAAGTGCATTTTGGTTTGAGGCAAGAGCAGAGTGAGGCAGCAGGGCTCCAGAGCAGCTCTCGCTCTCCCTTAGTTTACCACCTCTGTTTCTGAAATCCCCTCCATACCATGTCCACAAAATGTGCTTCGATTTTTTCTCTTGTATCTTTTTTAACAAGGTTTTCTTTATCTGGCTGCACCCAGAAACAAAGAACCATTACACCTAGGAGGTTCCTCTTTTGCATTGTTTAGAGGAGAATGGATTACTTATGATGTCGCAGGGTTACAGCTCATAAACCTGATGAGGATTCTTTGGTTGTGTGTGTGTGTGTGTGTGTGTGTGTGTGTGTGTGTGTGTGTGTGTGTGTGTGAGCTGCATCCATGACAAAAGACATGGAAGGGTCTTTAGCAGTAGAAGCTGGCAGATCACCAACAGTTTTACAGATCTGCTGTAGAGTGATTGCATGATTGAAAATCCTAAATGTGCAGGAATGGAGCACTATCCTTGTCGAAATTTGCATGAGCAACACACTAGTTGTGTGTCCCAATTCCATCCTACACACCAGTAGTATGGTTTGGACATTGATCTAAAGCAGACCTCAAAATCCACCATGAACTACTTTACGAAACACAAGCTGAAGCTTTTGGAACGGCTCACTCAGTCCCCTGACTTGAACTTCACTGAAAATCTGTGAGTAGATCTTGACAATGGTGTGTGTGTGTATAAGACTAAAAATATCTAAGAAGTGGGGAAAAGAGTCTTAGCTGGATACACAAAGCATCTGCAAGCTAGGACTGTCACTTTTTATTCAAAATACAAACTTCCATTCAAACATGGGGGAAAAAAAATGAAACATTCAAACTGTAATAGCCAGTTCTCGGTTTAAATTTATGGTGCACAAGTGCAACAGAAAGAAGTAGTTTGCCCTGTAGTCCAGCAGAGAGCGCTCTTAAAATTCATTATCAGCTTGACCTTATTGCATGTCCTTTTGGCCCATCAGTAAGCTAAACCAATCAATAAGTCTGATGGAGGACACTGGCAAGCAAAGTAAATGGACACGCTGATTGGATAATCACGACCCCAGCGGAGAAGCAGTGTGTGAAGTATTTTGGATTCTTAAGTAGAGAGGGCAAAATTAGCAGCAAAGTTGATCCGTTACTGTACAACAACAACAAATCAGAGGACTCACCTAAAGGGTGAGGCAGCAGAGACACCGACAACCTCACCTGACTGCCCATGCTTCACACCACAGTAATCCTCAGGACTCTTACCATCAACTCATAAAAAGGCCATCACTGATCAGATAGAAAGATTTATATTCAAGAACATGAGACTTTTGCATACGACTGTATACTGTAAAATCTCAATTAGCAGACTTTTATTACCTCAAATGCAATTTATTTACATCAAGCTTATGTAAGAGCAAGGACTCAATTTCTAATTCTCCCTTTTTTAAAAAAGTATATTTTACAATCTAATTCAATAAGAAGTCTCCCTGGTCTCTCATCTGCTCTCATTATAATTTGCTGTTAATGGTCAATATAACATTTCCTGCCCTAGTGTTTCACATTAGAAGCCTTCCAATAGCTCATAGAGCATAACCCTTCTGTTCCTAGTAGGCTTTTATTGAAACATCTGCAAAAAGTGTTGTTGTTTAATTGATGTGAACGTAAGCATTTTTGCAGAACTTTAATTTTTAAGTAGCGACAGGAAGCGGCAGGAAACGCTATAAGACACGCTAATGGAGATTAATCAAACTGCGACCCAGGTATGCCTCAGCCAATGAAACCTAATGAAGATTTATTTACTTTGTGTTTTCTAATTTCTTCATAGAGCTGTTTTATCACATTTCACAATGTTTAACAACTATGGGAAGCTCATCCATTTCCTTTTTGCATTGCGTTGTGTGTCCCAAATCTGTCCTAAATACGGATTCTAAGCAGGAGTATGCACACTTTTTGTGCCTTGCATTGTGGGACAATGGTGTCCATCAACAGCACAATCAAAGAAAGTGGGGAAGTTGCTCACAGCGGGAAGTGATGGTGAGACAGCCCCAGACTGATATTGGAAAATAAAAACGTCACAAGTAGTAAATCTTTAGAAAACATTTTTCATCCTAAAGTTTTAGTGGTGTTCAGAGCAGATATTTGCATCATTTTCTGTTAGTGTAAAATAATAAGGTAATTTGTTGTATTTTAAATGCAAAAACAGTATTGTATACAGCTTAGTGTCTAATACATACTGTAGACTATAGGTATATAGTATAAAACTGTGACTCAGCTGACAGCACAGTCAGAAATCAACCGGATGTACTATACATGCTGAGTTTGAGGATGCTTAATGTAGTAACTTTTCAAGTATGAACACAGTACGATTTCAAAACCTCCACTGAATATAGTACAGAACTGGGACACAGCTACAGTCTCTCATCAAGTCCCGGGTGAAACTCCCTCTAAACTTCCCTTAAAATATAGAAAGAGAAGGTTTTCCACTGCACCAAAACAAAAATGATCCAGGCTAGACTCAATAATAACATGGCTCTTTATAACAGCAAATCAACTGTGTTTCTGTCCTGTTTGAATTCACAGCCTTTGAGGAGCCTGACAAGCAGAATAAAGCCAATTTTAACAGCTCAGTGATTAATAGTGTAGCCCGTGAATAGGTATTTCAGTGTCAGCCGAGTGGACATAAAATGATTGCGTTCCCATACTCATTCTTCCTGAGTGACAGACAAACAGCCCACTTCAACCAATCACAACCACTTACTGTAAAACGCTCCGTTTTGTGCACATGATTCACTCAACCCATCACTGCAGGAAAATGCAGAAATGATATTCAAGGTTGCACATGTAAAATGAAAAGGTTTAGTGCCTTGTGGTGGCAGAGGGGATAGGGATAGGGGGAGGGGAAGGGGGAGGGAGAGGGAGAGAGAGAGAGAGAGGGAGAGAGAGAGAGAGAGAGAGAGAGAGAGAGAAGGTGATGGATAGTCCAACTTCCTGCAAGAGAAAGGTTTGATTAATGGTCGTCCACTCGGCAAAACACACCAGCTGTGAGGGGAGATAAGTACCAATACAAAGAGCAAATTACTGTCTGTACTGTAATAATTAACCTCAGAGACCAGCACACACAGGAAGTACAGATTCCCTTCGAAACAGCCTCACTTCCTATATCTCACAATAACGCCATCCAAAAAAAACAAATAAAACAAAAACAAAGAAACAGGGGAAAAAAAAAAGATCTCCTTTAGCGCTGAATGCTTATTTTAGCTCCAGGATTTAAGGCTTTTTTTATGGGTGGGTGAGCTGTTCCCAAAGATGTATGAGCAAATTACTGGCTGGAGTTATTTGAAAAGTGGGAGTCTATTGTGGAAATGACTGTCAAAACACGGCTGCCAAGCTCATCCCCGGGTGCAGAATGGGTATCCAAACAGTCCTCAGTGAGATATATGAAGTGGAATAATTGCTTCTCACGCAGTGGGCAGAAAGGGATACAAATAAACTAAACTTTTTAGGCTTTTGGACTCGCTGTTGTGATTGGCTCAAGTGTTTGTAAAAGTTTTGATCCAGCTGGAGGAGCACCAGAGCGAGATGTTGTGCGTGAAAAACGTGCTGCAAATATGTTTCCCTCTCTGGGCTGACGTTTTAACTAAAACATTTGATCAGCCTGTCGAAAATACAAGCGAGTTTGAGCAGGAAAGCGGAAAGCATTCCACCTGCCTGAACCACTCACCGTGAATGTACATAATTATTCTTCATGCCTCAAGTTCCCAGTGGTTTTAAACCCATAAGCCCCCCGAGTCTCGCCACACTAAAGTTAGTCTTTGATAACAGCTAATGACAGCGGCGGTGAATTCTTCAACCATAATATTATTTGAAGCCGAGCTGATTAGAAACATGTGCCTGAACGTTCGAGTGTCAGAACGATTTATGGGTCTCTCATTGATGACCTTTCCACTCACTTCATACACTTGTGTCTTACATCACTCTGGTGGACTCCCTGCTGAGAGATCGCCTCTATTTTCTACAACACACTCAGAAGTACAGCTCAATTACATCCTACACAGCTTTCTTGCTCAGTTGTGTTGCAGTGGTGTGTATAAACAGACTTTAAGAGTGAGTGAGTGTGTGTGTGTGTGTGTGTGTGTGTGTGTGTGTGTGTGTGTGTGTGTGTACCTACATATGTAAGAATATATTTATTACGTAACAAAGACAGAAGTTAGTTTGTTGTGTGTTAATTGGGGTGAAATGGATTTATTGTTCTGTAAAACATGTAATCAAATGTCAATAACCTTTCGTTGAGCAGCTGCTAATCCACTTAAAAGAGTATCTGTGGAGAGTTTTTCTGTCCAGTGACTGTCTTAAGCCTGTTTCAGAGGCTTTTCCAGCCTGTAACAAACATAAATCTCATGGAAACACTCAATCTTTGACGCTTCTTTGGAGAATAACACAGTGAATGAGCAACACTCAACAAAAAAAACCAGCAGTATTGGTATCATCACCTTTTACAAGCCCAATGTTTTTGTCATTAGCTCGTTTTTCTCATGTCTCTTGTTTTCACAAGATCCTTTTCACATTATGAGACATTTTTCATGTTATGACAAATTTTGTTATTCTGTTTTTACAAGAAACTTTTCTTGTTATAACAACATAACAGCTTTTTGTGTTATGAGAAAAGTTTGTTTTAACAAGATGCGTTGGTTTTTTGTGAAATAACAACAAAGTTTCCTCATATAAGAAGATCAAGTGATATATTGCTATAACCAGAAATGTGTCTTGTAAAAACTGAATCATGAGGTATTTAGTAATAATGAGAGAATATGTCAAAATAATATAAAATAATATCTAAACATGACAAAGATCTTAGAAAAAGAAACTGGTGTCAATAGAAGGCCAAACAATTTCTTCCATTTAATCCTAATTTCAGACAATAAGGAGCCTAACCAGCTTTTCAAACCTTGTTTAAATCATTCCATGTATGTGCAGCACAATAACATGGACAAGGGTGAAACTGAATCACGTGCTGCTTAGTTATTTCAGTGAAGCTAAATAAGGTACATTCATCTCCTCCGGTTTTATTAGATTTCTATAGTAAATTGCACAAGTCTGGTAAAATTAATCACAGGGAATTAATGTTTGCTGCCCAGAATGGAAATACCAAAGTCAGCTGGATAATCAAAATGAAATGCTGCAATTTGTTTCATTAAATGCCATCAAATGCTCTTTGCTCAAACCATTAGTGCACATTTGTATTTTGTATGAAGTGTATTTCATAGATCTGATTTCTGTCAGTGTTTTGTTTTGTCAGTATTAGAGGCCGAATAATGTGAAATCTTTGAAGTTGATGACGATATCAACATTTGAGTTTAACAAACTGATAACCACAAGATGTACATACAGTATATTGACCGAAACGCCTTCTTGATATGAATAATTAATATTCAAAATGTTGGCAAGGATTAATCAAAATTGCTCTTGTGACAAAGATTTACCAAGATGACAATGATGACAATAATAGTTTAAGCTGACCTGCGTAGTTTTTCATCACCAGCAGCATCATGGAACAATGTTTTTACGGGTCCCTGCTTTGTTTGTTTATTGTGCACGTGCACTCAAGCATGTGAGCGACACGGTACAACTGCCAAAGACAAGGATGCAGACTGCAAGCTAGCAAACATTAACATAAACTACACACAATTTCAATTTTGAATAATAATAAAAAGATATTGGCTTTGCGAATGTTTTATGAGGAAGAAAATATATTTTGCACGTTTTCCATGTCTCAAGAATATACCCACAATGCATTTTGGTGACTAGCACTGAATTTAGACATATCTACCAAACTCAACTTCACAGAGCACCTTAATAAAAGATGTTGTTGATGAGAAGTTAATTGTGAAAAATTAAATTGATTGTAAATGTAATAATAATATGTAACTGCAAATGAAAAATATAAACAAAAATATACAGTAAATTGCATTAATACAAGAATACAGCCTGTATGCAGTGTGGAGGTCAAACAATTACTCAACTAATCAATTATTCCATTGAAAACTAAAAGAAAACTAATCAGAAAGTATGATTGTTGATTAATCTTTTTAATGTCATTTATCAAACAAAAAAAACAAATGTGTCACTTCCTACCTCTTAAATGTGATTGCCTAATGTTTTACAATTTCTATTCGCAGATCGAACTATATACAGTATATGCGGATAACCATGTATCTGTGACAAGCAGATACTGGCCACAGTATTGACTCACTGATGTATAAGTTGGGGTAAAAAAAAAAAAAGTAGTAGATATTTTTGGGTAACCCACTGGAAACAAAACGTTTCATCCTGTGACATTTCAAGTGTAAATTTTGCCATTTCAAGTCGATCCTGTTGTATTAATAATTCACAGGAAGCAAGAAGTTAAATTCAAAAATGCAGCTGAGTAGACGAAAGGCTGTAGCAGCTTTTACAATATAATGTTAACACTGAGAAACAACAATAATGAAAGCCATAGATTTTGAATTTAATTTTTCCTACAAGAACATTGCTGTGATGATTTAAAAAAAAACAAAACAAAACAAAAAAACAAACAAAACATTTAATCAAACATAGTTTCATATGGCAGCAACATGGCGACAACAAAGGCATAATTCTGATATGAGACTGTTTGGAGTAGTCAGCAGAAAGGAAGAAAAACGATGATTGAGGTCTTTATATTCTGAGCCTATCTGGCACTAACATATGCCAGCTGAACCGCAGGGAGATGTGGATGTAAAACAGAACCGTGTGCATATTGTGAAGCCGAATGTTTGAAGTGGCGGAGACCGCTCGCACTCGCTCTTAAAGCCTGACCTTTACTGCAGCCCACCAACTGCTCCATGCACACCCTGTTCTCCCTGTGTTTATAGAGATAATCACCTCACAAACATGTGTCCGGCCCTCCACGCACAGTTTCTTTTGGATCACACTAGCGGCACACACACACACGCACGTGATAAATGATAGGCCTCATTTCACTTTATTAGCCCACCAAGAGACTGGGGCAACTGGAAGACTTATTATGTTTCCCCCCTCATTCTTGCGTTTACTGTGGTTTCTCCCACCTCAGATTGGGAGGTGGGTGTTATTATGGGATGTGGGGGGAGGGAGGCGGCCCTCCTCTTCATGCTGGTTTCCTTACAGTCCTCTCTTATTAATGAGAGCCTCTAAACAGCTGCCTTAGCAGGAGGGGAATAGATTTCAGCAATGCCCCAGCAACTCTCAACAGCATTCTATCAGGAAAAAGACACGAGGCAAATGGAGATAGAGGAAAGGCATTAAAACTAAAAATAGTGCAGCACTTTTCTCTCAAAGTGAGGTAAAATTGGGTTTCAGCATGGAGCATGGTGACAATGCAAGAATAGTGTCTCATATTCATATATATATGTATATATATATTTTATGGAGAAAAAAAAAGTTGTTATTCAACGATATACGGGGAAAAAAGTTGTTATTCAACCACGTTTGATCACAACTAAACATTGAACTGTGCATTGATGTGTGGAGTTATTTTGAAGGGGCAGGAAGAAGTCGAAGCCTATAACAGCACGGCGGAGGCTCGGTGCAGAGATGTCCCTTTGTTTGTTTAAAGGGCAGGAGAATCGATGGCCCCGTTTTTTTGAGGCATGGCTCTGACCTCTCGCAGTGGCACCTGTATCAATCACTGGCCGGCTTCGTTCTCTGCCTCGCTGCTCGTCACATTTGTCTCTCGTGCTTGCGACCGCGGAGGGAGGCTGTCTATCTACTCTCAAATGTCAGTCTACACTTCATGCCAGCTGTCAGCCAATGCAGAACAATACATACACAGCTTTAAAATATGTGACGAGAATAACTCCGGTGGAGAAATCCAGTGAACGAAGAAACTGATTTTGGTGAAAGAGTGAAAGTGTTTGGTGAAAGTGCTTTTGTGAAGCTGTAAGGGCAGTGAGGAAAAACTGAAAAGCCAAGCCTCTGTTGAATAAATATGAAATGATTTAATAATATTCTGATGGCTCTTTCTTTTGAATTTCAAAGGATCTTAAAAGTTAAATTTATTCAGGTGTGGTATTGTTTGGTGTTGTTTCTGTTATCTTGGCTGAAATTCATTGATTATACAGAATGAAAATCCAATTTTGACAAGAACACACTTGTTTTTATTGATCTGCATGTGTTACTGAGGTTTGGAAAACCTGCATATCATCCATCTGATGTGATAATCTGAGAGAAGTTTGGAGAATAATCAAGCTTAGTTGACTGGGACATTTAAACAAAGATTTATATATTTCTTGTCACATTAATTTAGCGCATTCAAAAGTCACTTAAAAGCCCATTAAAGTAGCTGTGCAGTTTCATTTCATGTGTCTGCTATTCAAAATATAGAGAAGAGTTTGTCTGTGCAGCACACAGAGAACATTAAAGCTGATTTTATTTTCTATTTTGCATGTCATTCGAGATTTTAATGTGGCTGAACAGAAGGGCGAGTTTCTTTGCATGAACAAGAGATGCAGACAAACCTACTGCACATGTAAATGAACACATCAAAGACCAAAAGTTCTCCAAAACTTTCTCATCTCACTTTCAGGCTACAGACGATTTAAAGGCTGTTGAATATGTATTACCATATGTAAGCGCCCATTTCACACACCCTCAAGAAAACAAAGTCAGACCAGACAAAATTGTCCAAGTGGCTACTTTAATGGAACCGCATGCTAACTCAGAGTGGTAACAACCAGCTTTCTGTTTTGATGGATTGGACCACAGTTAATCTGTATGTATGGCGACGCTTATGAGGCCACATTGTAATCACCCAGCCAGTTCTCAGCGATCCAGGGCTCCTGTCTTGGGTTGAAAGAGAGGGATGATTCCCATTATGAAGTAATTAGTCTTGGTGTCACCACCGGACCTTGACAGTGAATCCACTTGAGGGGGTTCTAAAGGCATCGAGTGTTTACTACCACCGAATCATAATCAGTATCACTTTTATCTGTTTTTTGTTTTTTTGCCAAGGACAACGCCCTCAAATTGAACTAGTGCTGCTCGTGCACAGCAGCAAAGACATGTCAGTGGTGACGAACACGGTGAGCTTCTAAAGTTTCTGCCAGTGTCATTTTACTCAATGTCCAGTGGGACTTTTTACTTTTTTGGCCGAGAAGTACCACAATGAATTGTTGCCTGACTGACAAATAAAGTTTGCAGCAAGTTGAAAAACTGAAAATTTAACCAGCTTTAATGTAGTTTGACTTGTTATTTTAGTTCTATAGTTTGATGACTGGATACATCTGCTGTCATATATTTCTGGTAGGCACTGAATCTGCTCTCCTGTACGGTCCATCAACTATGACAGCCTCAATATATTCAAGAGTCTTTATTATGACAGGCGATGACCAAGCTATTATTCATTCATTCATTTTCAGAATGTTTTAATTTGTTTTTATTACACTGAATAAATCAGGTAACTATTAATAATCTACAGTTTTGACAAGAATAAAGGCTTTAAATTTGAGTCTTTACACATTTTTTTTTTACCAATTTACAATTAAGCCCTGTCTTTAAAACTATACCCCAGTCTGGTCCCCATTCAAGTTTCTGAACCTGTGCCTGGTGTCACAATAAGCATTTTATTGGTATTCAAGCATCACCTTACGTCTTCTTCAATTGTAAGTGTGGGTAGAGGCAAACAATCCTCTACTAAAGGTCAAAAGAGTCCACATTTGCTAAATCACGCTCGTTTTTAGGCGATAATCAGAATGAGCCAATAAAACAACTTTACTGGCCAAGTTTGTTTCAGCACACAAGGAATTTGACTCTCTATGTAACTACACACAATGACTTCCTGAGCAAAAGCACAGGAAGACACACATAGACATAAATCTAAACAAAGATAAGAAACCATAAAAATATAGGTATTATCTACAGGTAGGTATGAAATGAGCTAGGTAGGAAAAGTACTAGATGCATATCTCAAAGCAACAAATGGACAACAACATGCAAAGGCTATATACAGTGCAGGTGAAACTGTTACAGCAACATGCTTACACAGGGTTACAAATAGAGCAAAAAGTGAATGGAGTGCAATGATTGCTGGAATAAATATTGTATGGGCCGCATACTTAGTTACCACCGGCCATCTGTACACTTCATTTCAGTGAGATGTTACAGGTGCTAAAGAAGATCTAACTACACAACACAACAGCAGACACAACAGCGTCTGTGATCCTTTGGGCAGCTATACGATGAGTTAGATAAACCAAATTAACTTCATTCATTCATCCAGTTTATATTAGTTTCCTGTTTCAAATCAGAAAATAGATCATTTTATATAAACAAGATTAGACCTTCTTAGGTCTGACAAAGCTGACTGTTGTTCTCAAGTTAATATTTTATCTTAGAACAAGCTGTAAAAGGGAAGTGTCTCTCTGGTTTGGTTGGCAAATACTCATCCTTCAATCTCCAGGGAACAAATCAGCCTGAGACCTTTGTCTTTTTCCTCCAACCTCTCCAATCTCTTTGCTCCGTGTCTGTGAAGTGACAGGTAAATGCCAAACACTGACTGCTTTGTTTCCCTAGATCTATACTTTATATGAAACTTTAACTTTTCTTTTAAGAGTTGGCAAAGTGTTGTAAGAGAGCTCAAAATGATGCCTCGATTAAATGATGTAGCTTCTTTAAAAAAAAAAAAAAAAAAAAAATTCTCTAAATCATCCCAAGTGACCATGTTTTTGTCTTTATTTCAAGTTTTAAACTCTTGCAGTTATTTTTGCAGTATCACTCTCTGAAGTTTTTGAATATCAGGCACCAGGGTCAATTATTTGAACAGCTCTTATTGAAGTCTCTGGCTCTCGCCTGTTCATAGCTGTAATTGCCACATTTAAGGTGTAGAGTTATATTTGAATTTATGCCTCGCTCTGAATCAGTCAATTTCCCTACAGGGTGATCACAGTGTGGAGATAAGGATTTTTGCAGCAGGAGTGCTTCACAGCTAATAGTACTGTAGGTTCCAGTTTCACGCCTGTAATTCTCATATTGATTTCAACTTAATTATTCCTCTCCTATGAGACTAAATCCATCTGGTGCTTAATGAGACCGCTTCATGTGCAAATGGTCTTGTTCTTTTGAGATATATATGTGAGTAATGACATCACCTGAAAACTGTAAATGTTACTGCTCTGTGGGTTTCCAAGCTTGTGGTAGAATTACTGAGAGCTTATGGGAGAATCAACATGAGAAATTTTGTGCCAAAACTCACACACACACACACGACATGCAAGACTAACGCCAGGAAAATGTTACATAGCCCAGGAAGGAATCCTCCTCATGAGTTTATAATTAGCTATTAGCATAGCATAGCATAGCTTAGCAATCTGGTCAGAGTCGTCCATTTGATGTGTTGACATACACGTTTCATGTGACGTTTTCGTCACACGTCTCTCCACCTTCAACTAGTTGCCATTCCTTTAAGTCAATGCTTCACACATTAGGTAGCCTGAGCTAACAGATGCCTATGAAAAATCTAACTTGAATTTACCTCTTAACAGTCAGTTTACTAGTTTCCAGCAAGTTGCTTTAAGTCTTAATACCAAAAATGTTCATTGGTAAATGTAAACAAATAAATATTCCAAGATGCTTTGTTTAAGATAAAGAGCATAACTTTCCTGCAATGCTCTTTTTTCAGGATGTACTGGGAAAAAAGAAATCGACAGCACTCAGCAGTAACTCTAACTGAATGACAATGCAGAATAAAAAGCTGCCTTTGAGTTGATGTATTGTATTTCAACATATCACTCATTGTTGCAGCAGTTATTTCTGCTGAAGCATCTCAGCATATACTGCAAGTCTCAAGCTCAGACTATGTCTCTCTTTATACAGTTTAATGTCTCAGACAAAGATTCAATACAACAAAACACCAATGCCTGCTAGATGTTAACAATCAATACAGTTTGTTACAACAAGCTGAAATCTTCGTGTGGGGGTCATTGATTCCCAATAGGTGCAGGACTAACTACAGTAGCTCCTGCATATAGCCTTCGCTTCTTTCTCTAATTGTCTCTCTAGATGCTACTTAATAAGCACAGCCATCTGTCTTTTTAAATTAGTCTGGAAGTGTGTGCAAAAAATAAAAAATAAAATAAAAACAAAAACATAAGCGTGTCACCCAGAGGCCATCCGCATTAATACATCAACATGCCCGTCAATAGTCCATTGGCAAACTGTAGTGAACGCAGCTGATGATGACCGACAGTGGCTTGACACGTCAATAGTTTTTTTTACTGCCTGTCAGCTCCAGTCACTGGAATTGAGAAAGTGGGAAGACGTATTGTAAAGCAAACATGCTGTGAAAGCAGCATTAACAGCTGACTGGTGATTTGGAAACTTTCATGTCACCATGTCCGTCATAATGTCATTGTTTTAAGGACTAAGATTAGTTTTGAATTGCTCAAAGGAGATTTGAAATGGCATATTCAGATGGTGATCAAACTAGAGGCCCTTTTGCTATGGGATCACACATAACCAGGACGCCCAGCAACATGTTGACGTTCTGACCTATTAGTTGTCAATGGTCATGGGCCGGACTACATCCATCATCAAACTTAAACTCCTCATAACAACCTGTGTCTTCAGGACCACATTTTGCATCCTTGTCATCATGTGATCATTTTGCAATGATCTCACACACACACACACACACACACACACACACACACACACACACACACACACACTCTCAGCAGACAACTGTCACACCAGAGACTGGTATTGTTACATTTAGGCTAAAAAGTGCTTTGGTTTACAATAGGGAGAGACTGTGGATTAGGTTAAATATAAATATACACATTGTGTAACCAGACCACAGTCTTAACCAAGTGCTGTGGGTGCCATTACAAAAACACTGTCACTACAACTGGATATTGTACTGCAAACTGGATAGTTTGGCAGTGAACAGTTTACTGATACTTTACTGATATGACTACGTTAATTGACAAAATTTCCTCATAATGATAATATAAAATGTAATCCAGTAAGACTTATGGTTCCTTCAAAATGTATTTACTTGTGCAAATTAAAATATAAACAGGTCAGGGTTGAAAAGTCCAAAGGTGTTTTAGCAGTGAATAGAGTACATCAGCAATGTTTTTACGATTTACTAAAAGAAAATAATCCAGCATTCTGGGAAATACACTTATTCGCCCTGGTCTCAAAATGGTTAGCTTAGCTTAGTTTTCAACCTAGCAGCTTACTTAAAGTATTAATGTAGTATCTTCCTTCTTTAATTCACTCACACTGTACGAAACCTAAAAACATAAATCTGGGGTTAAATGGAAAGTTACAAGCTGTAACGTTTTGTTTCTGAATAGTCTGGGTGCAACATCTTCCCAGACTCTTGTTTTCATAGTAAGGTTGCCAAGCAACCAGGGGCAATGCTGCAGAGGAGAGCTGGGCAGACGAATAAACTGTTGTTCATTAATAAACCGTTACACTGGAATACTCCCTCTGAAACCATATTTTTTTATAAAAGAAAGTTGAACTATGCCTTTAAGTGTGAGAAGCGTAGGATTTGGTGGTTTGTGTGATTTCATGGCTTCTCAATATTTTACTATAGTCCTGTATTATAGTATTCTGCATTGTGAAGGGGAGATGAAGTGGTAGGGGGATCAGTAGCTTCAGTTAATGTTCACATCAAACATCAGAATGGGTAAAAGATGTGATCTCTGTGACTTTAACTGTGGCTTGATTGTTGGGGCCAGATGGGCTGGATTGAATATTTCTGAAACTGCTGATCTCCTGGAAATTTCAAGCACAAAGAGTCTCTAGAGTTTTTTTACTCAGGATGGTTGCTGACCATGTGCTTCCCTTTATGGCCAACAATTTACCCCTCTTCTAATGGCCACTTCCAGCAGGATAATGTCACAAAACAAAAGTCGTCTCACACTGATTTCATGAACAGGACAATGTATTCAGTCAACTTCATTGGCTTCCCAAGTCACCAGATCTGAATCCAGTATAACATGCTTGGGGCGTGGTACAACAGGAGATTAGCAGCATGAATGTGAAGCTGACAAATCTGGAGAAATGTGATGCAATCCTGTAAACATGGAGCAGAATCTCAAAGGAATGTTTCCAACATCTTGCTAAATCCATGCCACGAAGAATTGAGGCTTTTTTGAGAGCAAAGCGAAACCCTGCCCAGCATTAGCATGGTGTTCCTCACAAATTGCTTGGTGAGTGCGCAGTGGCTTCAGAAACTCTTCATACCCCTTCACTTTTCGCATACTTCATTGTGTTGTTGATTTTCAATGGATAAAAACTGTTTGCCAAAAAAAATTAAATTAAAAAACTGAAATCTCTCATTGACAAAGGTATTCTGAAGTCACTGTGTATCCATGAATTCTGTCCATCTAACAGGAAAATGTGCAAAACGTGGGGTTAAAATGAATGATTTTACACTTTATGCAGGGCTTAAGAGTCTAGCTGAAAGGCATAGAAGCAGCCTTTTCACATATACAGAATAGGAAATATACTCTGTACATATAAGGCATGTTATAAATAAACGCTGCAAAATTCAATTAAAAGAAAAGCAGCAGCAAGAGAGGATTTACCCGATCGTTTTTCTTTCCCACTCAAAACATTTCTGCAGGTTTGTTGCCTTTTAATTTCTGCTCTCCTTCAAAGCAGCTGCTTCCTTCCATCGTTAATTGTGTCCTTTGTGTCTCACTGAGCCATCTTTCTCTTGATCTCGTGTTTGTGTGTGTTGCTTGCCTAATGCTTCGTTCAATTATTGATGGTTCCACTGTATTTTAATCTTTTATATATTAAAAGTCAATTTACAGGGAACATGAATGCATTAAACACCCGCAGCTACTCGTTTTCTCGCTTTAAAAAGAAGAGCAGGGAGAACAGACAAAGCCCTTTCAGTAGAGTGAAGTGAACATACAAAAGCAAGACTATTTAAGATTAATGTGCAGCAGTTGCTTCACCATTGAAAATATTACAGCATTACAACAGCACCATCCGGGTTGAGTATACACAGTGTGGAAACAAAGACAAAGCTTGCAGCTTTATCTGTGATTATAGATTTTAGTGTATTTCTAAAGACACTGGAAGTGCCCATTGGCCATTAATGAAACAAAATTCCCCTGATCACTCATCTTTATTAAGAAGAAGAAGAAGAAGACTGACATGCTGCGATGATGGCAGATGAAGCACAGAAGGAAATGAGCATTCTCACAACAGGAGGCAAAGGAAAGTTTCTCAGGGTATGTTAGTGGAAAATGACAAAACAATGGTTCTCAAGTTTTCAAAACACACCATTTTGTATTTGAAGATTTTATCACAGCCTCTATAGTGCAGGTTGATTCAACCTCAAGTCAGTTTATGGAAGCTTTAACATTTATTGTTTCAAGCAGACGCCCAGTGATTGGTTGGTTTTTCTAAGGAAAATTGTTGGAAGAAGAGGAAACAGGGCGTGTTGCGTCTTTGGCAGGACACATGAGGAAAAGATCCTGGACAAACTGATTTCACAGACACCAAAGCAACGATCACTCAGTATCAAGGATGTTGCCAAAATGGGAACACAATGGTCTCACACTTTTGCGGCACAATCTGTGATCAAAAAGCAAACATAAAGGCCCACCTCACCACTGAACCAAATTAAGGACTGGAACGCGCTACGAATCCCAAATCAATTGACAAACTGTTATTTTGTTTATTTCTTTATGCAAGAAATAATAGTAACGACTAAACCTTAAATGTTATCATTATTATCTTGATTTCCTAATGCTGTCGAAATGTGTTTGTATCCAAAAATAATTGTGGTAAAAACTCGACACTATATTTTTATAAGATTAAATGGCAAACACATAACATTACTATAATTTCCAATTATTTTTGTTAATTTAGCACAAATCAGATGGTCAAAAATTAAATATTGGTTCTTTAAAGCTGGAAAGACCAACTCTGTCAGCAACAGCAAACAAGTTTTTATATAAAATATGAAAATATTATATAAAATATGATGGCTTTATTAAACGTTTTTAGGTTTATTTTAAGGCACTCATAGCACATGGTTACAGTTAGGAAAAGATTGTGATCTGGTTTAATACATAGAACATAAGTTCACTGTGACTTCAGACATTAATGTTTATTTACATTTAACCAAATCCACAGTCTTTCACTGACCTTGTCCAAAGTGCTTGTTTCCTAAACTAACCTGCATGTAAACCAAAGTCTTTCAAGCAGAGGGTCTGGTTTGTTGGATCTCAGTGATAAAATGCCTGTCACGAGGATAGATGAGATTCTTGCTCAGTGGTTATAGTGTGTGTCAAGCCCTCTTGAAATGATTTGCCCTCATTTTATTTGCTACAGAATAACACTCAGTCAGATACAGTCTTTACCTTGAGCTGATGTTGTTCATTGGCCACTTGTCAGGATTTCTGTGATTAAATGGTTAAAGAGCAAAAAAGGAAAGATCACTGACGTTATATTACTGCGGTCAAGGTGAGCAGTCTGAAAGGGTGACAAAGTTCATTATGCACACCTCCCTTCGGCCCTTTAACATGAGATCTGTAAAAATAAAAAAATAAAATAAAATTACCTAACATCTCAGAATGTAGCATTCATCACAAAGCATGTGCACACATTTATTCAAATATTTACTCTCAGGTGCCATCTGCGAAAGGTCAGTGTATGAGTTTTTGTCTCTGTGGATGTGTTTCAGTTTTTCTCTTCTCTCTCAGTGATGATGAGCACAAACGTTGCTGTGATAGAGGGTAAAAAGGCGTCAGATGGGCATTTTTCTCTCTGTGGTGCAGAGGTTGTGTTTGCCTCAGTTTACCTATCATTCATGTAGAGTTGCTGTAGATAAAGGCATAAATCTCACAGCGGCAGAGTGACAAAACAAAATGGGAAGGTCACAAGAAAAGTCTTTTAATGTTTAATGCACCCCTGACGTTCCTTTTGTTAAGCTGCTTTTGACAGTTTTGAAAAGACAAGACTCCTATCTACAAACATTCACAATTCAAAAATCCATATTTAATTTTTAATATATATATTTTTTCAAGTTCAAAGTCACTTTGGCTTCTCTGAAACAGGGATGATGTGAGAATTGTGGATGCATTTCATTCTTAGCCTAACAAGAAAATACTCTCCTCAGTCATACCAGTTGGCATTTGACAGCCGATTTCTCTTCACTGTGTGATTATGTCTGTGATGTTCTGGTGTTTGGGTAAAGCTTTGCGGAATACAGGGAATAGGTAAATTATTGCCTAATTTATGGTCAAGAAATGACACATTGTTCTGCCTGCTGCAGACCTCAAATGTCTCCCAGCTTCCCATATTATATAATACACACACACACATAAACACACACACGTAAAATATGGTGGTAATGCAATTTCAAGAGTCATTCTTGGCCGGGGTCCTTTTTTAACTGTTTTAGCGAAAGCACATTTAACAACACTGAACCTTTGTGCACATGTCATTGTCAATCACTTTACCAATGAACACATTGACATTAGGCGAGCGACTTTGTACTACTACTGTTCTGTGATGCAAACAAAATAAGTGCAAACTCTGCCAACCTGCCAGCTGCTGCATCCGTCATTCATTTAAACATGCACAGAAAAGATGATGAATAACAAACTTGAGCAAACTTAATGGCTGTTGACTGAACGGGATTACATGTAACACAACTGATTATTTTCAACCTCTTAACAATATTTAGCCTTATAATGGGCATTTGGAAAAAGGTTACTATTATGGTGCAGAAAATTCACCAAAGCACTTGTGTCCCAAAATACTAAAGGAGTTTAAAGAGCTTTAAAGATTTATGCCATGACTAACTGCAGTGTTTCCTCTACATTCATTTAGCAGTGGCGGCCCGCCACTGCTAAATCATAGCCGCCACGCCTTCAAATTTCTTTTATTTTTTAAAAAACATTTTTTTATTGTCGCAAATGCACCACCGCCACATCTCTCCACCTTCACAGCACAGCCTGTGTGATGATGAGCGCGACAGCGGGTGGAGGGGAGGGAGGGAGTGGGGTGGTTGGGGGGATCCTATTGGAGTTAATTACTCGCGACAGCGCGGCCTTGAAAGTGATGTCACGTCAGGCACCAGGTGAGAGTCAGAGAAGTGTAGTCGTGAGGAATAAGGCAGCGAATTACCGGAGAAAAGGTAGACTTATTAGCCAACTCAGTGACGCTAACTTGGGTAAACTAATTGATAACATTAAGCTAATATCTACACGTCATTATGTATTAACTGCTGACTGCATTTTCAGATGAGCTTGTTCAGATACTTCTCTAAGAAGAGAAAGACAACAGATGAAGAAGACGCTAGTCAGGTAGCATCATAAGCCTTTTACTGACTCGTAAATGATGGTGGTTAGGTAAAAAATAGTATTTTGTAGTACACTTGTAATCAGATGTGATGTGAGTGTAAACTATATAACGCTGTTAGCGTTACGTTACTCACACTTTTAATGTAATCTTATTAGACAAGTAACATTAGACAGGGAGGAGTTGTTAAACAAAGTGGAGGAGAGCAGAGCACAGCAGCGGAGAGATGAGCCTGGGTGCAAACTTTGCCACTGAATCTACCCCCCCCCCCCCCCCCCCCCCATCCCATAGCATGCCCCCACTGCTGAAAAAAATCCTAGAGGAAACACTGAACTGCCTCAGTTTCCAAAGTAAATATTTCTTTATTCAAACATCTTCAGCACAGGGATGCGATAGAAATGCTAATTTTGAAAATCCACAGGCCTTTCATTTTCTAACATTATGGTCCTCAGTTAGCTGTAAATGAGTTTCTCTCAGGGTTCTCTTAAAGCTTCTTCCGTAGCCTCGAGTGCTCAACAAGGCCCTGCTACACTGGGGCTATAATTTCAGCTGCCGCTAACACAGACCTGGAGAGTTACAATACAACCAAAATTACACATCAGCGTCTTTTTTTCTCCTTTCCATCTCCCAGACGCTCAAACTGTCAGCCTTTCATTGTTCGCCTCTTTCTATAATAACAATATGAGGCATTTAATTATCTCAAGTTAAATGATCGAGTATCTAAAGTGTGCTTTGTAATTGTGCTGCAGACTTTTTTTTGGTAAATGTCATTTGCCAAAGATCTAAATGCCATTTTCCGGTGGGTGTACGTGAAATTGCTTCCTCTTTATTTTAGCCATTTATTGTGCTGTGGCAGCTATTGAATATATCCCCAAAGGGGCACATTTATCCATTTTCGGGGTTGAATAGATGCATTGCTATTAGGCCTGAGCAGATATTTATGTGCATGACACAAAAGTTCAACTTCACTCATAGAACAGGGTGAAAAGATGAGCTCAGTGTGTCATTCAGCCTGACTGCTTTCTTTAAAGGTTAGACTTGATAGATAGATAGATTTTCCTCAGGTTTGAAAATACTTGGTATACTTTTTTGTTATATTATTGATAGATTTACATCAAAGTTACTGGAAATAAATTTTTGAAGTTGAACACTTTGTGCTTAATGTTAATGAAACTGAGAAATTAGCAGAAAATGCTTTTGCACCTGTGCTTAATGGATAGTTAAGTGTACATAGTGTTGGGTCCAATTGTTAGAGTGTTTTATCCTTGCTACCTACTTTAAGTTTGGCATTTCACCGGTAATTGTGCTGCTGCATGTTTCAGATGGACACAGTACAGTACATACAATAGAGGATTTCTTTACAGTACCTCAAATATTTTGACAGTCTCATGTTTAAGCAGAGAAAGTGCTAGTCATTCATTTGTAAGCAACAAAACCACAAAAGATAGGACAGTATTCGGGAGAGAAATATATAAAAATGACCCTTTCAGTGGCCTCCCTGAGCGCTGCGACTGGTATAAATCCAATAATGTTTTGGTTAAATGCTATAAATGATCTAATTTAATGTCGGATGTGGCTCAGCAATGCTGCTTTGCACTTTGAGAAGTTGGAGAAACCCATGCTGAATACGAATGCTGTGCAAAGATGAATGTATTATTCTGACTGTAGACTGCCTGGCTGTATTGCAGAACTCAGTTCCTCTCTGTGAAACACTTCTTATCCCACTAATTGGTGAAAATGAGAAGGAGGGGAAAATGTTTTCAGACGAAATTGCTTATTTGCCAGAAAGGGAATGAAAATCATTGGAGGGAATTTCTTTTCTTTTTTTTCCCAAGTAATGCCTTTGCATCTTATTTCCATTATGCCTTTATACTGAATGCTGGAGAGGAATAATATAATTGTGAGGAACATGTTCTTGTTACACTCGTCAGTCCTCCTCAACCACAGTGGGGAACTGAATCTATCAGTGAGTCTGGGGAGATGAAAATGGGGCTGGTAGTTCTGCTCATAATAAACCCAAACTGGAATTTTATTTGAAGAGCACTACTCACGTCGAGGATATTTATGAGGCTATCACTGTTGACAAAGTATAAATGGAGCACATTGTAACAGAACTAAGAGAGACCACAAAATTAACACATTGTTGCTCCATATGAGCCTGCACTGGTCCATTTCACTCACACAATAAAAGATGTAGGCCCACTGAGAAACACCGTCAGCACAAGTGTGCTCCTCCTTCCACTTGGTATAGTTTTCTAATAAATGGCATATATATATATATATATGTAGCCAGGTGGGGAGTCAGAGTGTTTTAATCCATGAGAAACTGTGGAAAAAGGCTTCACAAACGGGTCAGTGATAACACAAAGAAAATAAGAGAGTAGCAGGCCAATGCAGAAAAGTCTGCTACTCTGGTTTGCAGAGTATTACAAGTATGAAGATGTTCCATCCAGTGCTGATGGCAGCACTGTGGGCTCCCCTCCATTTTTCTTTGTATTATCATTCTTCCTATGCTGTCGCCAGAGAACAACAACAAATATTCCTGCAAAACCATCCCTCCATTCTATTCCAAAATTCTTCATTCCTATAATATCTATGCATGCCAAGTACAAATGGGTTATGGTTAAGCATAGATTGTGGTTATGGAAAACAAATAATACTGTGGTTAAAAGGAAAAGTTTGGATAAGAAAGAGATTATGAATATTTCCCGAAATGTCAGAGTTCGATGAGGAGCACTATCATGTCGGTACACTAAACATGATTCCACTCCCAGCAGCTAGTTAGCTTAGTTTAGCACGAAGACTAGAAATAGGGGAAAACGCTTAGCTTTAATCTGTTCAAACATAACATAATCCATCTCATTTAAAGCTCACTAATTTACAAGATATATCTTTTTTTTTAATCCGTACAAAAACCATGATGTAAAAATGACAATTCAGCATTTTAAGGTTAAATATGTGTTGGAATACTTCTTAAAAAAGGGGTCCAGTGACTCCATTGAGTCTCTGTCAACTACCTGCCAACTGGTCTTGGCCAAGAAATAGTTTTGCCAAATAACCCCAGTAAAACAAACTGACACACTCTTTTTACACATTTTGTAGCGATTAAACAAGTAAGATACATTTATGAGATTTAGGGGTGCTGGTATGTCGATTTTGTAACCATTGGAAAGAGACTAGCTGTTCAACCTGTTTCCAGTCTCAGATCTTCTAATCCAACTCTCAGCAAGAAAGCAAAAATCACATTTACCAAAATGCTGAACTATTCTTTTATAGTTCCTGTCTGAAATATTTGTTCTATACTCAACCCTATTGCCAGTCGGTGGTTGAGAACTTGTGTAAACGTATTTCTTTCCCCCCCCACAAAGAAAAGAAACTGATCAGGAATCGTTACGGGAATCAATAATGAATAAGACCGATGAGCAGAATTGATAGTGGCATTGGTATCAATAAAATTCCCATCCCTAAATGTAATATCATGCACTTCAGATTCTTTATGCATTGTCTATTGCCCTGACATTCCCTGAATGTAAATAAATAACCAAAGAACAGGAAAAAGACGATGGTGGTGCAAATATCTGGAATCCTTAATTCTGTAGACGAGTTTGAGGATATAGCTGTGCAAGAGGAAACAGGATGCAGAGCGTATGCAAAGCAGGTTTAGTGCATGAAATTGAACACTTTGCAGTCACTACATTCAATTCTCACAAAATACATTGGCAATCAACGCTTAACACTGGGAACACCCCGGCAATATCAATCTTGATTTGCACAAGATGTGTCCTCTACCTTTCTAAATTGTGCCCCAACTGGACCTGTTTGATGGAGTGCATATTGTGTTAGCAACAACTAGGCAGGTGGATTTGTTTCTCACCCTCTCCACTTAATGGCATGTGAAGTAAGCTGATTCAATTCCCTGTGCCCACACCTAGCTGAGTACAGCACAGAAGGACAGTGTTAAAAGATTTATTGGACAAGAGCGTGTATGTGAAAGTTTGCCAGTGGCTTGATGTAAAACATTTAAGGCAAACTGGAAGAAAGTGTATACAAGGTGAAAGAGCAAAAAAATGGTGCTGCAGTATTGTATAGTTTTGGGTAAACAGAAGCTGGAAATACGAAAAGGAAAGGTTACATATGACAAAGTGACGTGACACCTCAGGTCATGGATATAAATGTTAGTAAATCAACATACTACATTATAGCTTATTAACACGGATTATATGACAGCTGGTGTGGTCAATGAATACCCTTTGAACTTGGTGTTTTCACAGGCAACAAATGTCTCAACTGTGAAGCCAAGACGTCATGCATTTCTGAAAGCTATTCATACCCACCAGATTTGCTAAAGTTTTACTCAACATGTTGCAGTTATCAGTTATCAGTCTATTTATGGAGAAATATACATTACATTTGGTTGTCTCAGCAAATAAATTATATTTCTTACAATTTAAACTAATATGCAGTGTATGGAATCGCTCCATTTAATGATAATGGACCTTAAGAGGCATTTAAGAGCCATTTATAGCCCTCCCTCCATACAAATCAGGAGTGTCAGAGAAATGACAGCAGCGTCAGAAAATGTGCTTTGTGATGATTAACAGTCCTCCTGATTCGAGGCGATGTCTATGCCTCCGTGTTGAACTCTCGGTTGCCATGTCTCATTATCCCCACCCCGCTAATGGAAGTAGGAGACAAATAATTCATCTGCCCTGATGGTGACATGATGCATCACAGGTCTCCTCGGGGGAAGACTGAACAGCTTGTCAGTCAGAGGATGGGGGATTAGAAAATAAGACATATCCAGCAATAGACAATAAAACAGGTTTATATCACTGCTTAAAATTCTGACTAATCAATATGTATCTAATCTGCATTTCTCACCTCCCAGTTTCCTTTATTGTTCATTGCTCAAACCCTTGCTGTGAGAAATGTTTGCGTGAAAAATATATTTATAGTAAAAACCGTGTACTGCCTTCAACGTGTGAATAATAGTAATACACTGCAGAGAAGCATTTAAAAAGCCAGAAAAATATCACAGTGCTTTGAGAATCACCTTCCAGCTGAATTTGCCTTGTCGGGTGTCAGCTGCCAGCTTTAATTCTGCTTGTTGCATTTGAGTCTTATTTAAATCCTGTATATCTGCAAATTGCAGTAATTCTAATGCTTTGTGGGCTTCAGAAGGAACAGCTGGTACCTGGGTAGCAACTAATGGCTAAATAAATAAATAAATAAACCGGATAGAGATGGAGCAGCTGTACAAATAAATACATAATATACAGGGGAGAATAACTGATTTAAACCTAAACAAGCTTTCTTCACATCCACCTCAAAACCACGTATTTTTAACCTTTTGTATGTTTTGAGTTATCTGCTTGCACATGAATACAAACATTTCCCTGGAGAAGACCTGCAAAGGAGGCAGAAGTAATCTGGCAGAGTTTAAACTAGACTGGTTGTGCAACAACTGAAGCAAGTACAAAGTGGTTTTTAAACTTGCTGTCTGGAAAACTGCAGACTCTCAATGCAGAAATGGACACAAAAACACAAAACTGTATTCTCCATTTCCAAACTGTCAGTTTCACTAAACTATTTTTACTTCACAGTTTGAGGGTCTCCAAACCTCCTCTGTTATCAACTGTCAACACAGAGTCCCACTCTAAGGAAGTATTCACCATCTAACCTCGTCAAAGTAAAAGCCAAGATAAACGTTTTCGCATCTAGCCCTTAAAAAATCCTCAAAAATGTGTCAGTGCATACAGGTTAAAAAAGTAGGTTCTGAATTAAGGTTTTATTAAATAGGGAACAGAAAGTTAATTTTGACGTGACAACAATTTGGCAGTGAGTTTGAAATTATTAGCCTAATGTGTAATAAAAAGCACAGCAGCCAGGTGAAAAGAGTGCAACTACTTTGAATACTTTCTGAATACTAGTAGTGCTACTAACTAATGCAAACTAGTGCAACTAATCAAACAATATATTAAAATGAATCAACAATTTTAATAACTAAGTAATCATTCAGTAATTTATTAGGCAAAAATGATGGTTCTCCAATGTGAGAGCTAACAATAATTTTTATTTTCAATTAATCAGATTTTTTATTCAATTAATCAGTCATCTATAGCATCATTTCACCTATAAAATGTCAGAAAATTGGGAAAAAAAGAGTGTCTACAAATGCCTATTTTACAATTGTAGAAGATACATATTTCATCAGACAAACTACAATCAGAGAATCAGAAAATTATTCATTTTTCAAAAATAGTTTCATGTTAATATTCTGTCAATTGACTAATCGATTAATAGACCAATTGTCGAAGCTCTAGTTACAATCCTGGTCAAACCTGAGCAGTTAAGGTTACAGTGAGTTACTCCTTCCAGCAGAGGCATGTGCAGCTTTGATTCATGTGTAATTTATTGCCCATTCTTCTATGTTCACACTCAAAAACACACAGGCAAAATACACAGATGAACAGCTCACTTATACTGAGAAAAGCAAATGCAGTTCATCAGCTGTGTAATTAACCGTGAACAGCAAATAGTTCACTCTTTCTCTCGCTGACTGACCTTTCAGGAATGATGACTTGTTAATGCAGTATAATGCACCCGAGTCAAATATCAATCCTTAGTGAGCAAGAGATTATTCTGATTGTGCTCTGTGTAAAAATGGCAATGACTTGATGGCAGGAGGATGCAGATACTCCATCACTAAACTGCTTTTCTATTCAGACTGTGAAAGTTTCCACCGCTGAATGAGCTAATTTATTTTCACACTCTAAAAGACAATTGTCTCCTGAGCTTGGTGTCAGCACTGTTGTTCTGTTCTCTGTATGTGTGTGTGTGTGAGACAGCACAATCATATATTCACACTTAATTTCTTGGGTTTTAGATTATACATATACATTATACATGTACATGAACATGTGTCTACATGTGAGCCGAAAGAGAGTAATGTGAGGATCATAACTATGATTAAATGGTAATATTAAATCATTGGAAATATGTATGACTGCTAAATTGCTGTGGCTATCTGTGGTAGGGGTGGGGCGATATGTTAAAATTTTTTGCCCGGTCACCGTCCAACAACCAGCCATTGCTGATGGTGTATGTATTTTCTTTGAATACATTTGCCTTAACCTTATCGTCTGTCATCCATGGTCTTTAATGTGAAAATCTGATTTTACTGAAACATTACAGCCTATAAGATACTGTTCTTCAATCGAACAAAATAAATCACCCCGAAATCTTAGATAAGCAACAAGCTGTAAAGACTACTGAACAGCTGTCCAACACTATTTGAGAAAGAGTCAAATGGCGTCACATGGAGGACGCCTCCGCTTGCAGCTTCAATGTGCACAAACAGATGGGGATAACATATACTATTAAATGATCAGGGTGAACAACTGCCCATACAGTTCTCAAATATGACTTATGAACGGGCATTGCTTTTCTTCAGCAGCAATCAATCTGACAGCAACCACTAAAAACGGGGGTTTTTTAATGCCCACATCCACCCGACCTGCAAAAATATGCACCGATCAACCACCCGAACCCAACCCACAAACAGCCAACTTTCAAGTCATTATTTGTCAGTTATCAGTCAAACGAGTTATGCTGTCAAGTTTTTTCACATCAGATATGCCGTAGGCGACATGCAGTGATAGCAACTTTGCTGGATAACAGAACAGATATAAATCAAACTTCTCCAAAAAAGGAGAAATATGTTGCCATGGATGAAGTGACTTATGCCCTGTTTTCCTTTGCAGTGGTGTCATGTCCGTGTGTTCAGGTCTGACTGAATCATGATTCAGAATTGTGACACAAAAATTGACACTGATGTGATGATTTGAGTTTCAGGTGTTTTTGGTACAAAATGTGAGTTTTGGATAGTAATATTTAATAAATTATCTTATTCATCTGATTTGGTTTGGAGATCAGTTTGTGTTTTGATACAATATGTGAAAAAAATGTAACCAGTAATATAAGACATGAGGAGCTCTCAGCCCCTCTGATTTTGTCAATGTAGCTCTAAGAGGTAAACAAGGTTGGAGACCCCTGCTATACAGTGTTCCTCACAGGAGAAAATCCAATCACTGTCAACGCCGCCAGTCATCTTGTGCTGTTGCATTGTTGAACAGTTCAATTTGAACTTGGTGGTGGCCTGACGATGGCACCACTACCTTCCATGGTTGGGTTTCCGAAGCACCTGGACAAATGTGTTCAACTTTGGAACAGGTACAGAATCCTGGCCTCCAAACTTGCTTCTTGTCCTGGTGGAAGTCCTGATGAGCTCTATGCACTACCTCAGAGGAATCCTGTGTGCATTTTGTAGTTATTAAAAACTTCAAAAAATGGAGGACAAACCACTCAGTTACTGTATCGATATATTTCCATGGCTTCTCAATTAAGTTTTCATATTCCCATCCATCCATTTGTGTGAAATCAATACCTGAAGGGCCAGTTAACTCATGACACAATGGTCGATAAACCAATTGTATTGACTTTTTTGGGTTATCCTCAAGTGTTTTCAAAGTTTCTATGCTGCAAGACTAACTAAAGGTTTTGTAGGTTTGGATCATGAGACTGTGACTTTGCTGTGGAAGAAGGATATCTTCACATTTTTCAAGGCAGACAGCAGACAGAAGATCCATGTGGTGATCCAGACACTCATGATTATCTTCAGCAGGCAGTGCAACAAGGACTTCAACAGTCTGACACCTGGCAGGCAGCATCACAGCTGTTCATTGCACTGCAGGGAATAGCTGGGACTGTAAATGGGACAGGACCTTCACAGTGGGCCAGGCCTGAGCACTTGGCAGGAGTATGAACCGAAGTCTGCGAGTGCTTAGGGGTGGGACAGTGCTCCTGAGCCAATACTTTGCATGATCATCACTACACCTGCAACTATTGTTATTATCACTTAATTAGTTGATGTTTGCAATAAATAAAAAAAAGTAAAAAAAATTTTAATCACATTTTTTTAAGAGCTCAAAGCGACAGAGTTCAGTTCCGACAACAATGGCAAATATTTGTAAGGAATTGAAATTTTTTCTTGCAATACGGGAAATACATCATTTTCCAACCGCGTGCATATCTGAAGCAGATGTTATACTACAGAAGATGAAGCTACGAGATGCAGAGGGCCTATCCAGCACAAACTGTTGGTGGAATTCGTGCGATACATTGCTGAGAAGTCACGCTTAAGTTATGTTGTCTTATTTTTGTGAAGTGGTCATTTAAAATCTTCCTGACTGTAAACATCCAACCGTACACCGTACTAGGTGTAAATATTTGTTAACAGTTTATTTGGTGAAACCCATTTTTAATTTAATCATGTCTAAGACTCCACTTAGCTTTATTCTACCATAAGTTTCAACGTACAAACAGCTGGTGCAACCGGATCCTAGCCCTTATCCCAGTTTATGACTTTCCGTAACTGAGTTAGTTCAGCTCACTATTTTTTACTGCAGCTTTCACATTCAGGTAAAAAAAAGTCTAGTTCATCTTCACTTGTGTTGAGATTCTGGAGAGATTTACATCTTTCATAAACTCAATATGAAGTAAAGAACACATTCATATGTAGAGGGAAATGTCCAAACGAAGGAAGTTATATTCATGTAGCCTTTTGCAATGTACAGTCTGCTTAACTCGTCAAGCTGCATTTTTTACACAGCTTTACATTGGCTATATTCAATGTTTTTATAGTAACAATGTAAGAAGAGTCAATGGGAAAACAATTAGAGAGGATTAACTTGCAGTGATGCACCCACAGAGAAACATCACCTGAATCTGCAACTCGCCTCAACTTATAGAGTTTTATACGTTTCAGTCTTATAGGTGTTTTTATAGGTTTAAGCTGTCCACTCCACATCTTCAGCTGTTCACCCTGAGCACTCTAATAGTATTGTTTTTAGTCGTAGCAGGCAGCATTTTCCAGTGAAAAAGCTCCACTTATACACTACCTGCCAAGCACCAAACAGCAGACAGACACAGTTAGAGACTCGCTGGTGAACACAATGAAGCATTTAGCAGCTTAAGAACCAGATAATTCCCTCTGGAGTTGGTTGAGACCAAAAACAGAGCTTACAGAGAGTGGATATTAGATTTACATTGACTACGTGGTTAGAAACATAACTCCAAATGAATGACAAAGTAATTGCTGTAATTGTTGGATGTAAATAAGCAACTGCATGCTAACAAGTTTGCCATATGAACTTAAAAGGTACATGACAATAAATCAATATCAGCCCCCAAGTGGCTAAAAAAGTGGGTTACTGCAGTTTAAATATAAGCATGATTCTCCAACATAGTTCTTCTCAAAATTGCACTGGGTTGAACTTTTCAAAGCTTGAAATTCAAATAATGAAGCTTGGTACTACACATGTGAAACTATCAGGACTTGAAATATGAACCTGCATTCACAGACAACTTTAACCCTTTTAGAGTTGCTAGTGCCTTTTTAAGTAAGGGGTATGAGGCGCCCTCTGTTTCTACATGAGTGGTGCTCTAACTAGGGCAGAGCGTTAGGTCTTTAAGTCTTACTTCACCTGGATTATCAGGGGAGCTTCAACACATATTGCTGCACACTATTAAAATAACAAAACACCCTGGTTATTTGGATTTGGGACATATGTTTTGAGAAGGAGACGGAGGGGTTTAAAACCTGGAGGATAAAGAGATGAGATTTGTCATGTCCTGCCTTTGGTGCTGTTATGTGCTGTACTAGCTTTCATGCTAATTAAACTGCATGTAATTCTCATGATAATAATGAGTGAGAGGCATTTAAGGAATAAAACTGCTTTATCTCTCCCCTGGGCCTAGAGAGGATCTTGAGCAAATATTAAGGATTGAAGATGTCTGTTCTTATAAACACACATCTGCGGTTTGAGATAAGAATAGATGTTATGCTTGGCGGAGTGTAGGCGGGAACTGAAATGGGACGGAGGAGAAGGTGTGTGAGAAAACAAATTATTGTGTTAATGTTGCTGATGAAGATAAATTTGGCATAATTCAGAGTCAGCTGAGAAAACTACATGTGGAGTTGAAAATACACCCGTCTCATTTACAGTTGTAGCATATTTATGACAGTTAAAATCAAATTATTTTACAATACCTGCCATATTATCTTTTTTATTGTTAATAAAATACAAACTTCAAAGACTGTAAGAAATATTATGACGTTAAAGAAGCTATTTGTGAGTTTTGCTTTTGTCACATAGACAACGTTAGCATAATGTGGCAATAGAAAAAATTACAAATAACTGAATTTACGTTTTCGCTGCTGCTACAACATCACTATACAACTAAGAAATTATAGTTAATTCTATATTGTACAGCGATGCACAAGCACAAACAAGAGAAGAAAGCATAAACATAAAGCACTCCAAATCCTGAAATGCAATACAAAAACATATACTGATAGAAAAAACACAGTCCAGTCCAATGTTTTGTAGACCCATCTATCCACCTCTCCTCCTTATGAAGGACTCTGTCCTTACAACGTATTGAGTAACAAACATGATTAATCACATGTTCCCAGCATAATTACTATAGCCACAAGAGATCACCTAACACCACATCACAGTTATGGGTCTTCATAAAGTGCTTCCACCGACGACTTATGGCGTCCTTTTTTATGGGGACAGTCTCAGAGATTTCTGAAATAATTGCTGTTTTAATTAATCGCTGAAACGTTCTCCACAGCAGCAAGCCACTAAAATGTACATTATACACACTAGACTGTAAATCTGTTATGATCATTTTTCCATTGAATTCTTTAAATCAGTTTCATTTAAACTCATTCATCTGTAAGCATTCCAGTGATGAATGTGGGTGTTATGAACTGGACAATAATCATGAGCCACATCTGTGCTGTGACTCCCGAAAACCCATATGGGAATGTGATTTGTTACACATGACTGGAACAGTTCACTGTGTGTCATCTGTATCGCAGACTGTGGGTTATCATTCAGTGTGTTTGTCCAGTTTAAGGAGGAGACACATACCGCCGTAAGTGACCCCATGGAAATGTTGACCTCAGCCTTGGTTTTGATTTGCAGTGGTCGCCACCCTCCTTTAAACTCAGGGTTGAAACATTGCCAGTGGATGTAGTTTTAATAAGAAATAATGACCCTAGACACTTTATTTTATGTTGTGTCATAGTTTTTCTGTATCACTGTGACTTTATTCGCTGTATTCTGGCCATGCACGGTAACCTTTCACCACTGGGCTGATTGCTTACCACACAATAATATCCAAAGGGCAGCAGGTTTTTATTGTTTTGGATGTAGAATGCATGACTAATACAAAATATAGAAAACAATGTTTATTTTATTGGTTACCAGTTCATGTATACAGACTCACAATAAAATAAAACAGTAGATCAACAAGACAACATCCTGCCAGCAGTGCAAATCTCTATAGTTTAATTTGATACCTTAAGTTGGTCTTTAAATTCTAAGACCAGATCACACTAACATTCAAAACAGCTAAATCTTTCAGCTCAGTGGAACTGCTACAATTTATGGATTACGCAGATTCATTTCATCCCTCCAGTGCCAAATTAACAGTAGCCTACTGATCTTTGAGGGAACAGAGAGTCTAAAATGGAGGAATCTACTATAGCTTAAACCAATCCTCCTGTGTTGGACTATAAATTGCTCCACAAAAGAGAAATGATTTGCACACAGTTATGAGACAGGAGTCGATGTGACAAGTGAATAAACTGTCAACTTACAGATTTCTATTTGTAACAGTTAACAAGTCAGCTAGTTTGGGGAGTTTTCAATAACTCATCAATAACTCATCGATGAATCAAATGATTTATAAGATAACAAAATGCTAGACAAAACCTCAGAGAGCAACTGTGGCTGACCAGGGCTAGCATATTCTCAGCTTGTTAGCCGTTAGCTTGTCAGCTGAAGTAGTTCACCAACTATTACCGTGAGTGGTCACTATGTCACCAAGGTACCAGCGTCACCTGTTTTGTGAAGCTGTGCAGATTAATGTCACTGTAAAAATTTCTTGTGAGACCGGAGCTGAAGAATTAATTTTTTTTCCTACCCCCATAATTAGATTCAGATTTGGGAACTATGATTAAATTCTCCAACAATTACACAAAACTGTGTATTCATTAAATAAATGTGCTAAATTATGTAACCATCCTCATTTATCCACAAAAAAAAAAAAAAAAAGTTAGATATGTGTCAAGTCCTTTTTCTCATATGTGAGATAAAACCATAAAATTTCAGGCTGTCGACAGGCAAAGCTTTGCACAGGTGAGGAATTGAATCTTCCTTATTAAATTCAGTTTGTATGAGATAGAAGAGATTTTCACACTTATGTATTTTTTTATCAAATTAAAATCTTTTTGTGGATGAACACAGCAAGACACAGCCAACTTCATATGCCTCCAACTCCGATTTAGAGAAAGAGTAGCGAGCACAACTCATGTTTACTTTGCTCGGCTCTCTTTGGTGCATCCGTGACTTTACAAGTAAACTACATATTACTCAAAACCTTAAAAGAGAGAGAAGTACTCAGAAAAAGGATTGCTGCTGAGTGTAAAATGAAAACCAAATTCCATCTAAAAGTCATCACTGGCTGAAATTAGCACAAATATCTGATTTTTTTCTTCATATTTTATCTGAATTTCAAATTAAGTGTCACATCTTGTTCTACTACAATGGCCTATAGCATCCGAAGCTATCTGGTTTTGCTGACAAGAATTAACCCTCATCTGATTCCAACCCACCTCTGCAACCTGCTGCAGTACTTAGTGTCAGAGCTATAAAACAGCTGGAGGCCCCAGCCAGTGAACTGTAGTTATTGATTGTTCGGGGACCACTGCCGGCCTGAGGTGGGTAATTGCATGATGGGCTCCTTTGCCTGCAGGGACAGACAGAAGCCAGGAGAGAGATGGTCACATTGTGTCCTTAATGAACACCAGCAGGTTGCCTCACAACTTTGATAGCAGCAAGTGGTGCAGTGGTAGACCTGCCCGCTTTGATAAGGGATTTAAAGAGTCTAGCCTGAATGTTTATTGGACCAAATAAAGTAAGACATGGGTTTATCTTTCAGGTCGCAGTCAGACTTCAAACTTGGGTCGCTGGCTTCTGGAGGAGAAATTAGATTTGATTTGTGATCAGTTGAGGATTTTGTTGCTCTAGGCTGGCAGTCTACTCCAAACATAATTGAATTTGGCATCTTCTCAAAAGCTGTCAAACTGCTGTCAAACAACTGCATAGTGAGCATATGACAGTATACTCACTGCAGCTTGAGTTTCGCTTGTTTAGTGAAGTCCATGCCAAAACAGAGGAGCTTGTGGCAGGAGGATATATAGTGAGAAAACTGGAAACATGCAGCCCAAACCACAGATGTACAATACAACCAGCCACGTGACAGGGATGACAAAATGTAGGCAGTGCTGTACAGTACTGTGTGGCAGAAAACTGTGAGAAACTATGAGAAATAGTTGGTCTCAAACCCACAATTTTTTCCTGCAAAGACTTCCAGCCTTTATAGTTTCCTTTAAGTGCCAGTTACCCGGCTGACAGTCTGCCAGAAACCGCAGCGCTTCGAGATTTTGCTGCTAAATGAGCAAACATTTCAGTACAAATGAATCAATGACCCTTTGTTTGCTTCAGTCTTAATGACATCTAGTAAAAGACGGAAGTGGGAGCTCTTTTTAAAAAGCTTTTTCTGTTAAGGAAACGGTTTCTGCACAGTTCAACAATTCCCCCCATAACCTGCAGATTAGCTTTGTCCTCTGGGTGATTCTCTCTTTCATGTAATCTACTTTGAAGGAGAAAAGAGGAAAGGCATACTGCCACCACTGCATTGTTTCTGCAGATATCAGGGGTCTTGTGGCCTTTGTCTTGTAAAAATGCTGAGGCGAGTTAATAGGAAGCGTCTTCCCGGAGGTCGAAGGTGGCCGTGTCCTGTCTCAAGGACTGGCCAATGTGAGAGCTTGTCATTTATCTTTCAGTTTAGTATTAGCCATCATCATAACACAGAGACAAAATAATAAATTGCCTATCATACACTATACGTGATACAGCATTTGAGCGACATTTTGCAGAATGACTGCTTGACTCTTCCTCCAAATGTTTCTCTGTTTTATTTGTTAGAGAGAGAGCTCTTCCTCTAAAAAATAAAACTGTCACTCACTGGTTTGAAGAGTATGAAAGTGATTTGAATCATATGCTGGAACGGTGTTCATCCCTCTAACAGAGTTCAGAGACTTGTAGAATCAATGCCAAGGTGCACTGAAGCTGTTCTGGTGGCACGTGATGGCCCAACACCTTACTAAGCCACTTTGTTGGTTTTTCCCCAAATCTGTCGTCCGTCTGTGCTTCTCTATTATTGGTATGGTTCAACTGCGTCCTGTCTTACGCTCTCTCACATAAAGTTGGAACCCCTGGTCAGTTTTATCTGGTGACAATTCCAGTAAGGATTGTTCAAACAGTGTTTGCAAAAAGAGAGAAAGGCAGCGTTATTTTGTGGAATAATATGAACAGAAAGTAAGAAGGAAACTATGGAGCTGCAGAGGCAGAATATGGTCAATCTGTTCTGTAGCAAATTTCAGTTTTATATCCAGTAAACTCAGTTTTATTTATGTAGCCAAATATCAAATTTGCCTCAAGGGGTCAAGACTGTAGTTTTATTTTAAAATGTTAAATATTCTAATAATAGCAACAGGCTCAATACAGTCAATAAGACATCATTTGGTAAATCTTACAATGAAACTGGTCAAACTGCAAGATAGCCGACCAAAGTTTCTGACATGGCAGAAATAGACTAGTTGGGCTTATTAATCTGTACAGTGTCTGCCTGGCTTCAATGAGCATGAAAGTAAAAGTTTAGCTGGGTAAGCCTAACTGAAATGATTTCAGCTTCAGCTGGTCGGTTCACAACACTTCAAATCAGCAGGTTCTCCAAATAGTATTTCAATATAGGCTGTGATTTTAGAATATGGTTTCTGGTGAAATTAGTAATAGATTAAACCAGATATTTTAAAACTCTTTTCTTAGATGGATTTTCCTCTCAAATGAAATGCAAATAAGAATTCATGGTTTGGTGAACACATTACTTCTGTACTGGGTAAAGCAACTGAAGACAGAGCAACCTCAAAATTGAAAAATGCTTGTTATCAATTGTAATCACTATAATACCTCAAAGCTCCAACGCCAGATACAAAAGCCATCCTTAACTGTTGTTTGTGCTCCAGAATATCAATTTAGCATTGACCCTAACAGTGCACACATCCTCTGATGTCAGCAAGCAAGACAGATGGACTCTATGAGTGGGGGTTATTTGACTGAAGTAAACTAACCTGTGATTTGGGATTTGATGGTTGAAAGGATTGTTGGCTTGAATCAGTCCCGAAAGAAGTTAACCCAGGCATGAACTGCAGGAGTAATAGACTGGAGGAATGCAAGCGGTTGAGCACTGAACACCCGTGTCCAACAGACAAACTCACTCAAACAGGTCAAATCTGCTCAGCTTCAATTTAAAAAACTGAACATTTGCTCTTCATTTGACATTTCTTAACCTATTTTCCCCACAAAACAAGCAAATGTCCTTTTTGTTGTCCCACTAATCCCTATACAGCTTGTCAGAGATTATTAAATCCTTGGCTTTAAATGGAATTTCTGACACTAATCTGATTTACAAGCATGTCTGTATAAATCAAATTTCATTTAGCATTTCTCAGAGGCATTCATAAAACCAGAGGTGGCTGGACCTTTCTCTGCATACTGTGTTCTATGTATGTTTTTATCTGTGTATTTAAGTATCAAATATCCATGAACTGAAGGTTCTTTTGTTTATTTGTTGACAGATGTCATTCTAGCTATCCGGTACTTTATTTTTGGGCTAACTCTTATGTATTGTACTTTTATTTTTACAACTGTGGACTCAATAGTACCAGGAAGTCGCTGTCAACAAGGAATTCGAGTGGACCATATTCAGAGCCGCCATTGTGGAGGCGGCTCTGGAGTTGAAGTAAGAAGGTCATAAATTCATGTGGCAGCAACCTGAGAACCTGCTCATGGAAACCAATGGCAAGGGAGGCTATCAAACTGAAGGAGGCCTTTTGGGCATGGTGAGCCAGTAGTCTCCTGAAGAAGCAGATGGGTACCAGAGAGCCAGAAGGGCTGCAGCTGTGGAGGTTGCGGATGCAAAAACTCGGGTGTGGGAAGGGTTCGGAGAAGCTATCAAAAAGGACTTTCAGTTGGCCTCGAGGAAATTCTGGCAAACCATCAGACGACACAGGGTGGGAAAGCAGAGCTTGGCCATGGCTGTGTTTAGCTGGGGAAGAGAATGGTTACTCTGAGTAGGGATATCGTCAGGCGGTGGAGGGAACACTTTGAGGAACTCCTGAACCCTGCCAACATATCCTCAGAGGAGGAGGCAGTTTAAAGACTCAAAACCTCACTCTACCTCACTATCTCTAGAAAGGATCTCTTAGTCACGAACCTCCTCAGTGGCAATAAGCCAGGTGCGGATGAGATTTGCCCTGAGATGCTTAAGGCTCCGGAAATTGGTTGCCTTGGCTGACATGCCTCTTCAGTGCCACATGGAGGTGGGGCCAGTGACTGAACTGGCAGACCAGAGTGACAGTTCCCTGTATTTAAAAAGGGGGACCGGAGGGTGTACTTCAGTTATTGGGGTATCACACTGACCAGCCTCCCCAGGAAAGCTTACGCCAGGGTGCTGGAAAGGAGGCTCTGAACAATTATCGAACCTCGGATCCAGGAGGAGGATTGCGGATTACGACCCGGGCATGGTACAATAGACCAACTTCTTCACTGGAGTTGGGTTTACTTGTTCATGGTAGACAAAACAAAGCTGTGAAAGCACTGGCTGTCAGTGTGATGTGTCATATTGAGATTTTTTTCCAAATTTTTTGTCAAATAAGATGAGGCATCCTTTAAAGGCCAGAATGCTCATGATAACATGCTAATGTATGGCATTATGGAGGAGGAGTAAAATAATAAATAGGCAAAAAGTAGCGGACAGGGCTCAGAAAGCACATGACCATGATTTCATGTGACATTAACGCATATTTATGGAAAATCCCACACAGCCATAACCTTTAAAATAGAGGTTAAGTTCAGACACCAGGCAGAAGCCAATGTGCTGTACAATATATCAGAAAATGTTTTGAGGCAGTGAGCTAATATCCCTTGAAAAAGCAAATGAGGCGGAGTAACAACCATGTTAAGATGATCTCGATGTGAGATCTCGCCAGCAGTCAGGGGAGACTATTATTTGCGGTTAAATGATTTTGATAGATTCCCTCTCGCTCTCCACCTCTCACTTTAGACATTTCAGCAGGTGCACATATGCATGAACACAAGTACATTCACCCACACAGAGTCGACCACACACACACACACACACACACACACACACACACACACACAGACACACACACACACACCTGGGAGTCTCAGCTTAGTGCTGGAAGGTACATCATGTTATTTTTCCAAATGTGGCGTGAGTAAATCCAAACCACATGATTACATCAAATAGAAGTGTGTACAATTTAGACACTGACAATTCTCTAAAAACAGACACGTTTTGAAAACTGAGGCTGGCAGAACAGACACTGAAGATAAAGTAGCATTAAAAGATGAGCTTTTTCATATGTTACGTTTTCTTTGCCTCTAATAAATCTAAAGCACATTTTCACACATTTCTACAACAATGATTACACTGTTGATAATCTAGCAGTCCTGAGGATTTAGGGTCATTGTGGATTTTTGTTGTGTGTACAGACACAGATTCAAGGCCTTTGTGATGAAATATTGTATATATTTGTCTACTGGCGATGTATCTGTTTTCATAACGTGCCCTATTCTCACAACTGATCTATGATGTTTTCTGACAGGACAGTCTTGTGAAGGACCCCATAAATCACACTCAATATTTCCCAAAGATGCATAAAGTTGGAGCCCTCTTGGGTTGATACCAAGTTGAAATCTTTTTTTTTTTTCCCTTAAAAAAAACTTGAATAATCTGTACGGTGTTTTTTCAAATGTTGGGTGATGAATTTTATGTTTTCTTCTACAAAAGTGCAGATGCATCATATCAGTATGAACTATAAGCATCTGCTTTACCAACCAGTGGTTTCTGTGTCACGCAGATAAATTCCTGCAGTCAAAGTTAATTATCGCCAGAAGGACAGAACATCTGAACTCAGTGCACACCCAGCATTTGTTCTGCCCCTTCATCTCTATCCAAAGCAAGAATAGTCCTTTAAATACTGAATAGATTGTAAAACAGGATGAAAGCAATGGCAACAAGATATAATCTGTTTTAATGTGTGTTCCTAATGTGTGTTACAGTATATATATCTTGCACAAAAAATATTAATGAAATGCTTTTTTATTAGCAATTTTACAGAGCATTTGCAATCCCACTGCACCCAAAAATTGTTTTCTGCTGCAAGATCTGCTGATCACAGTAGTTTTAAGTAAATGAAGTCCTCTGTAGTCCTTATGCTAATGGACAGCAAAGGGAGGAAGGAAGAAAACACTAGTGAGCTTCTCATTATGCATGAGAGTCCTTTCAAGTTATTATTATACAAAGGTTCAAATGACGGAGTGGTTGCATTGCAATGATTCCTTTAAAAACTGTTTCACCTGCAATTTGCCTTATAATTTCATTCAATCTTCACACATTTATAACAATCCATAACTATATTAACCAAAAACTCAGGCTTTACCTATTTAATTTCAATCATTTTAATATTTAAAAAAAAAAAAAAAACACAAAATTACTTTCAAGTAGGAAGGCAGACAAAGTTGAAGAAATGCACCTCTTGAGGTTTTTTGACCTCAAGACAGTATTTATCAATCTACCATCTTCTGCAGACTGAACACTGTCTGTAACAACAGCTGTGAGAAACCCAGGAGGCAAAACTCCATCATGACTGACTTACAGCACCTGTTCTATTGGACATTATTTGTCTGGAGAAAAGGATTATGCTCTGCCAACAAGCCCCCTCTACTCCCACTCATTCATGCCATCATGACTCCCATACAGACACGGCACTATGGTTAAAGTAACCTGAGGAGAAATGAACTTCTTCCAACAAGCCAGTCTTTGCACGAGTTCATTCAGTTCCTCATTTATTCAAGCTGCCATCTGGTAAATCGGCATTTCCTGGCTGCTTCTTGGCCACGACCTTCATCCCAGAGTCCCAACTGAGTTCTGCATGCACCTGTAATCCATACATACAGTGTGGCTTGTATTGGTGGCCTGCTGTGAATGGATGGCTTGAAAAGAGGTGTACTCTTCAACTCATTACATGATCTATTTAAAAACCTGAGTGCAGATGCTAAGGCAGGCTGATTAAATGATGGCTGATATCCTCAGCCAATGTGCCTTTTACCCATGAGAAGGCACCTGTGTCACTCAGTGTTGCAGCAAAGCAATCCTCAACTTAAATCCTGCCTGGTTAACTCTCTGCGTGTGTGCGACAGTTTTAGCAACTACACTGAGTAGAGGGGAAGCAAGCTGTGTGAATCCATCTGTCTGTTAAGTGTGATACCTCAGACATGGAGGGATGATGCTGTTTATGTTGTTCCTACTGTATGTGCCTGTGTTAGCAGGAACAGTTTTAATTCCATATGCTGAGAACATTTCTAACAATTTCTGTTATTCATTTGTTTGGAAGTCCTGTCGAATCCAGTTATATTATATTTGAGAAGATATTTGTTATGGCTGACATTTTCACTCGAGCAGCATGGCTCTAGATCTAGCAGCTGCAGCGTAGCTCTATGGACTGCAATCTTGGTTGCTCATGTTGGTCCAAATTGAAATATCTCAACAACTATTGGATGACATTCATTCATTAAGCTTTCCCCAGGGGATGAAGCTTTATGACCCCTTATTTATTATTCTTGTAGCACTCTCAAGACATTTTAGTTTTTTTGATGGAAATTTCTTGACAACTACTTGATTGATTGCCACAAAATTTGGTGCAGATATTCATGGTGCCCAGAAGTTGATCCCTTGACTATTTATTTTGCACCATTAGGGTCATTCCCATTAGCTTCTGCATTAGTACAATGAACAATATTATGGTGTGTTCTGACAAAACGCAAGGCAAAAGCTAGAGTCAACGGAAAGAAGTAAATGGATACAATTAGGTGCAACGTTGAGGTGATAAAATCGAGGCAAAGACACATCTGTGTGAGTTGGAACTTGAACTAAACACACACACACAGTCTGTTGTTAGCTAGCTAAGAGCTAACATATACAACAAACAACAAATAAAGGTGAAACTTTACTCTTCTGAGCACACCTTTACACATGCTAAACATCAGTATGTAAGCATTTTCACTATGAGAATGTTAGCAAGCTAAAGTTAGCCCTTACATTAAAGCATCCTGTCCCTCACTGAGCCACTAGCATAACTGTAGTCTTGTTACATCTGTGATGGTGAGAAAATATGAGCACTTACGAACATGACAAAAAATTATTTTGCGTTTTGTAGCTAAAGTGGTATTGCAGACTTTAATGTGAGCTCTCCCTGTAATGTTTAGCAAGATGTGATGATGTAGATGAATATTTTCAATATTTTCATTCAACAGTCCATAAATAGCAAAACTATCAGATATCTAGATTTCTCTGTTTGGGAAGAACGTATCAAATCACTTGAGAAAAGTGTAAGTCCAATGGTTTAACATGAAGGAACTGTGATGAGCTTCACTCCAAAGAGAGACATTAATAATAAAAGCTACACATCAAGCATGTAAGATCTTAAAAGCTTTGTGACACAAAATGTTGTAGGAGTCACATCACAGGCGTTAACACTCAGCTTAAGCGATTAAAAAGCTGTTCTGTCTGCGCATCTCCCCAGCAACAGAAGTTTCTCATGAAGGAGAATCTCATTATTGCTGCCATTATGTGACACCAAAGCAGATGCTTCTTTGAGGAAATTATTGCCATTTGGAAAACTGGTTTTAATGGATACACTGTCATCACTTCAGAGCAACTCTTTGGAGCACGAGGGGAACAAGGCGGAGTGACAAACTCAATTAATCACACTCTGGCTTGTTCACCGCAGGCTCAGGATGGTGGCTTTGTACCTTGATGCTCATTATAGCTCGCTTCCTGATGTATGAAATAGAAATGGCACCCTAAATGTTTTGGCTTTTGTTTAAGGCTCATTTATGTTTAGCCATTCATCATGTTAATCGACTCTCTACACTTTGTTGTGCTGATTTTGTGTTTTTAAAATCCATTTTTCATGTCATACCTGAGTCACTTTAATAGCATCCTGACTCTGAGTTTAACATCAACATTTTTAAAAGCACATTCAACAAATCACTGAAAACAAAACAATGACTATAAGTGTGTTGGCAGCTGATGAGAAAGCTATTTTATGGATGATTAATGTAGAAATTTACACAATGAAACAACTTTTATTATACTACAAAACTTGCCTTAATGGCTGCCTGTGTGTCTCTATTTTTAATTCAACTTGTCTGCTGCATTTTGTTAAATTACAAAGCAAAGTATTACACAAGTTAAATAGGATTACTGCCTCGTGGTTGTACGCCTCCACCAACATGCCAAGTTGCAGGAAATATGGTCACAATCTCCTTTTCCTGAGTTACAGCATTGAATAATGGTCAGAGGTGTTTTTGCAAGACATCATGATGAAGTTGTTTTTTGATCATTTGGATATAAAATGTCATCACTTCATCATTTTATCCTTTTAGACATTTGTGTTGAATTGTGTCATAATTAATTAATCATAATCATAATTAATAATAAAAAAGCATATGAATTTGTGAGTTATGGCCAAAAACACATTTTGTGAGGTCACAGTGACCTTGAACTATGACCACCAAAACCTAATCAGTTCTTCCTTGAGTCACAATGAATTTGAAGAAATTCCCTCAAGATTTTACTGAGATATCGTAATCACAAGAATTGGATGGACGAATGGACAACATGAAAACATAATGCCTATGGCCCTGCCTGTCGCTGGCGTGGAGGCATGAAAATTATAAGCTTTTATTCTTATGAAGTATTCCATACTTTTATCACCTTAAGTCTTTGACTTGAACAGAAAAAGAATCTCCTCTTACAATGCTCAAAACTCATGTCTGTAATAAGGCTATAACCTGGGAAAATGAATTGCAAGTAGAAACTGTTTGCTTTAAGGGTGAATACTTATTCTCTGATTATTACTTTAAATCTGCATGTTTTGCTGCCAAACTGTTCATACAACCAATGATGACTTTTCCTTTTTCAGCCTGTATTCTAGTTTTTCACTGATGTCGTCAGATGCAAGCTGCTCTTCTTTCCCATTTCTTCCTGATTCATTCAGAGAGCTGCAGTGTGGATATGAAACCCAGCTGTGACGGGCTCACAGCTGTGCGCCTGCATCAGCTGCTGCTGCACAGAGGCTGCGCTCCAGAACAGACACCAACAACCATGCTGCATTAGTGTCATCTGGCACAGAGGAAGAAGCATCTTTCACTGTCTTCATCAATAATCTACATGTGCTGCACTTTATTTTAATTTCCAACTGTTATGTTTCCTCAGCCAAAACTCAAAGATCCCTTATTCCCCTTAAACATCACTTTAGCACAGTGGGTCTGGGGGCTAGGACACCATTGGGAGGGGTGGGGGGGCACAGAGTCACTGCAGGAGGGCACATGGATGACCAGCTGAAAAATATGCAGTGAAACTAAGAAAATAAACAAATAAGAACTTGATGATTCTATCGTTGTGACTATGGGATGGGGATCAAGAACCAGTTCCAGTTGAGAACCAGTTCTAAATGCTCCAAACCATTGGAGTTGTATGCCCCCAAGCTTATCAATTACTTTAAAGCAAGTTGCATAGGGCTCCGCAAATAAAGACCCCGCCTCCCCCTCATGTTAAAGCTCATGTTAAAAGCAGTGTCAGCGTTTAAACTTTGATGAGAGCATGAAGCGGAACTATCCTTCTGGTCACGAAAAGACCACTTGTTCTCTCCTCTCCAAGTTTAATGTCAGCAAATAATGTTCACATTAAGTGTTAGTTCGTATTGCATCTCCCTCTACACTGTCCGTCTCTCTGACCTATCTGGGCAGTGCATTTCTAGGTCTGTTCTGTGAGGCACTGACTGCAATCTGATCACCCAAAATGCATTTTAATCCCAGGTGTAAATGGGGTATTTAAGAGCCACTTCTCTCCGAGTTTCAAATATAATATCCAGCTCCACACCAAAATGTGTGTGTCCTTATTGTTATTTCATCAGGATATATGAATGATGCATGTGCACTAGAGGGCTGTTTTCACATTCATCTGCTGAGGGGGAAACGTTTCTTTCTCCTTATCCTAAAATTTGAGGTTAAGACCTGCATTTACGAGCAGTGCAAGTTTTTTGACATCAACTAGTTTGGATGCCAAATGTGGTAGAACACGCAGACTTGAAGCCAAAAGTGCTTATCAGTGAAGTACAATACATCAGTTCTTATAAATGTAATTCACTGAAATTTTGTAGAAAAAACCCCCCCAAAAAAACACACACACAAATTATTACTCAAAGCTGATTATTTTAAATATAAACTGTTGTTTTACTTGAAGCCCCCCCTGCCAAATTTTTTACAGTTTGACATATTTGTTCCAACCTCTCCTTAAATGTACATTACACTTGAAGTGACTGAAAATTCAAATCCAAGACGCCACTTTCTCTGCAATGTTTGTGCCTGACAAAGATCCTTTCTTTGTCCATCGTTTCAAAACATAAAGTCATGTTGTTTGTTTAATTTTTACATTTTGAAGCTTAAGACAAGAATCGTGAGCCCTAGTCTTTTTAAATCTTTAGTGGGTGCACCATTGCATCACACGCAAAACTTGTAGATATCCTGTGCATAATTTAAACACGGCATGGAAAGTTTTTGTACTGTTAAGACTCATAATGTCTGAGACAAAACGAGTGCACCTTGATGTGAAGTTGATCAAACCTTGGTAAACCTGTGGCGATAAACCACAGCTACTCCTCCATGCAAAACCCTGGAGATCCCTGTCAGATTGGATTTTGTGAAACCATCAGGCTGTAACATGAGGAGGGGAGCTTTTTTTATGTGCATCATGTCCACAATAGGACTCTGATCCACCTTGTTCAAGCTATGGCGCTGACAGCTATCTCTCACACTGGTCCTAAATAATTAAAGGCACTTAGTCTGTCAGCGGTCATTAGGGACTTGGTCCACATGTTTGATTCTGGGTCAGAAAGAGACAATGCTAGCTTAAGAAGTATTGAGAAATCTTTGTAAGACATGTTCCTCCCAGGGCTGTGAGGGAAAATAGCCAAGAGAGATTTTTTTAAACTATTTTGGCAGAAGGAATCTGCTGAGGATTTATGTTTAACATCAGGCTTCACACACATACAGGTCCAAACATTCATACCAGTCTTAGTGATATTCAGCTAAGCCCGGACAGACAGAATCCATTTTTTCTTCTCCACCTACGCAGGGAGGTCAAAGGTCAGCTTAGTTAACTACAGTATCTCTTTCACACTATGATGCCATTTTCCATTTGGTAATGCAATGAATGTTCCTCAGTAAAGGATGAGGTTTAAAACCACACCATGGACTATCAACTCAGCTAGAGTTTTCGAAGTGTTTCTTGAGCATCTGCATGTATGCATTGTAAAATATCAGCACTTTTCCATTTCAGGAAACAGAGATTATTCATTTTTGCAAATGTCAGAAAATACAGGACTCCACCAGACAAGTGTCAAGACATAGGCCTCTTGTTTCTATGAGCTCAGTGTCATTTTCTTGTTTTTTCTGGCTTGATGAAGAAGAATCTCAGTTCATCGGTTAAAAGCCGAACAGAAGTGTTTTGTACAAAGTGAAGGCGTGACATTGACTTTTGGCTGACCCCAGAATCCAGTGAATTGCAATTATCAAGACGTGATGATATAAAAGCATGTATGACAAACTCACGATGAGCATGAGAAAGAAAAGACCTGATTTTAGAGATGCTCCTCAGTAGCAACAAGTATGACTGTAAACCTCTTGTGACTTCATTGTCAAAAGAAAGATCACTGTCAAAAACTACACATTAGTTAAGAGTGAGTTAAGACTCAGCTGGTTCCTTTCTTCATCCGTTTTTAATGGAAGATGCATCGGTGTGAAATTTGCATATAAATGATAATCAGTGTTGTATTTGCCAATTATGTGACCTAGTGGAAGCATGTGAATAGAAACTAACAGGGGGCCAAGGATGGAGCCTCATGGAACCTATCTCCACATGAAATCTAGGTTAAGACTTGAAGGTTTTAGACTATATTTTGTGTTCTATAAAGTACACATGAACAAGTGTTTGAGTTAATTTGCCTTAGGACAGATCTAATATCTGAGTTTCTTTTATTTATTTTTTTTATTTATTTTTTAAATTGTGAGGGAGGCTTCACTTTGCTTGCTAGGTATATCATGATAGAAAACATTTACAAATAGATAGTAATTTGACTAATCCAGCAAATTTAATACTTTTCAAATCAAAAAAACTACACATCAGACTGATGCAAAAATCCTGTAAAAATCCAACATTGCCATTAATTCTGATTATTTGCACATTGACTACAAAGGTATTGTACACCAAGACAAATTAGAGGGCTAGTTACTAAAGTAAAAATTCTGACAGTTAACAAATTTTTATCGTCTCATGGTTCACAGTTTATTGTCATGTCATCCGACTCTACTTGTAACTATGAGAGAAGCGTCCAGTTTCTCCATCATACCGGGTTGTGTGGCATGCTGATTCAGCAGATTACAGCACCATAGTGTAGATATGCAGACAGGAATCCGACCCACTCCACTTGCACTAATGCTGGCGCCTTATCGATCCACTGAGCTGTTTGCGGACAGATTCTGTGCAGTTGGCGCTTCAAACCAGACACATTTTATAAACTCGCCACCGCTGCTGGTGATAAGAGGAGGTTTCTGTATTGCTGATTGGTTGATGGGGTTCAAGATTACTTTTCTCATCGGAGCGCAGAGCACAATTTAAGTGGCTGTTAGCCGTTGATTTTGAGGTTAATGACACAGGCTTTAACTTGTTTTGTTTCTTGCAGCTGAAGAGGGTGAAGAAAACGTTTTTTATCCGACAGTTTTGTTCTGTCTGAAGTACTTTGATCTCAGTTCAACCTTCGGTCTGGAGTCTGAGAACATGAGGAGCGAAATTGTAACTCAAAATGAAGTCGTCACACTCTGCAGCAATACACAACATGACCCATTGTCTGTTCCATGCACAATATCTTCCTAGATGTCCTGTGAAGAAGTCAGAGCTGGTAACTTGCTGTGGCAAATGACAGACAGCCACTGTGAGAGAAACTGGCACTTGAGCACTAGCGACATGTCTTAGGGGCAAAACGTCAAATGTACTGTACAGAAGAGGCTTTAAAGCTAACAGCGTTTTGTCATTAAACATGTACAGTAGCACAAGCTATTTAGCAACTCCTTATGGCTATAGGTATATATAGTATTTAACAGATTGATAATAACATAAATGAAATTTACAACATCTGCATGTCTGCAGCAGCATGTTTTCAAGAATTATTTGAAACTTCTTTCACTCTTTGCTGTTGCCAAATCCTTATTTGACATTGAATTTGCCACTAATTCTCTTCCTAGAGTAAAAACCAATTCCCATGCTAGTAATCCCCACAGAATAGTCATACTACATATACAATAATCCCAGGATACAAGATGAAAAATGTCCATCCCCTGGTATTTTCTCTCTCTGGAGAAGCTCTGAAGTAGACACACTGAGGCAATCATAAGTTGCTTTAGTCTTTAATCTTTTCTTGTTCAGGTTGAGCAGAAGTTAAAGTCCACAGAAGGCCATTTAACCATGTGATTGACTTTTTCTCATCAGTCACTGGGAATTTCCCAGGTACTTGAAGTCATCCTTTGAGCTTTGTGCACTTCAGGTGGATTAGGACAGCCTTTGGTGTTTTTTATTTTTTATTTTTCATTAAGTCTTTTATAACTTTATGTTTCAGGTAAACAGCCATAACTGAGGGATGTTCTTTTACGGTTTTCGTTTTGTTCAGATTTTTGCCTGAGGTCACACAGTGTAAACACAGCTCTGAACAGACAAGTCCAAATGCATTTTAACCAAGAATTGCCACGGACCGAGTGAAAATAGTGCATGCCACTCAGGTCCAAAGTCCCAGCATCCCACATGTACATCTGCTCACGTCCAGCTGGGTCCACAGATTCATTCAGGCCCAGCAGCAACTTTGTAAGCAACAAAATGTCCTCTCAAACTGTTAATATGCCACTACAGTACAGTTTTACAAAAAAAACTGCTTGTGCCTGTGCCATAAATTACAGACCAATATAGCCTATGTTTTTTTCTGTTTTGTTTTCCCTGCTGATTAGTGACCTAATTTCCTTGTTAAAGCTCTCAGTGAAGGAGTGTAAGTGATGGAAAGCCTATGCAGAATCTCAACAATACATGTAGGTGATGAGTACAAATTAAAGTTAACGTTTAGCAAACAAAACAACTCAAACCTGGTTGGAAAAGCATCCCATAAATCTGGTTCTGACCAGAGTTTTGGTCATGGTTAAATAAAAGAAACCACAAGGTGAAAATGAAAACTGAAGATGTAATTCCATTATTTGGAAATGGAGCCCGGGCTGCAGGAAGTGAAGGAAATTTCCTACCTTATAATTACCATGTCAAGCTACTGCCTGTTTCTTTGCCATGCCTCCTCCATGTAATTTTTTAGCTAGCTTATTTACATTTTAAAAAGTCATGTCAAAAGGAAATTCTGTTATCCAAGAAATGCATATTTTGAAATATAAGCCGTTTTTTTCCCCCACTTTTACAAACATATCAGTGAATATTTCTTTCACATCCTGGTTAATCTTGCTGAAACATTATTATCAACAAAGGCACAATTTATATGTCTATTGTAGTAAAACAAATTTAGAGTAACATTAATCAAGTGAACAAAGTCAGCAGCTACAACTAAAAACTTTTCTAGACTGTCAGAAATTCTTGGCTCATTATAATGTCATGGATGTAATATGGTATTGATCATCCACCTGAAATCTAATCACTACTTCTCAGCCTCAGGAAATTTATGCAGGTTTGATGGAAGGCAAAGTCTTATCAATAAGTCTTTAAAACGTTCCAATTCACAACCATACAGTATATTCTGTATGCATTTTGTAAACTCATATTTTGCAGAAAAGGCCTCTGTAGATTGTTTTTTCAGACACTGCTCTGAATTGTCCTTAGTATATCAATAAAAATTTGCTGTACTGCCATGACATATTGACAGTGTCATTTGAAGGAACAATCAAGAATTGATTAATGATGAATTCAAGGAACTTATGTCAAGAAAGAATGAACACAATCGTTATCACTGCTTTAGTCATTTCTGCCTCTGCTCCACAGGGAGCCATCACTTGTCATTTACAGCTGTTTTCCCTCTCTACAACAAATAATCACCTCCAAACAGGCGTGTACATGCAACAAGTGTATTCTTTTCCGCTTCATCATCTGAACGTTAATAAATATAATACTGTGCTGATTTTCCAAAGGAAAATGCAATCAAGCTAAATGTATATTACAATTTATAACCGTACGGTAAAAATAGTTACTTCTAATGAAATAGCAAAAAAAGCAGTGTCGTGCCAATTCACACAGATTATGGGTTAGGGTTAACCCTAATACCAATAGATGGTCAACCTTAGTATGTTAAAAACCTAGACTACAGGTCAACAGCCATGCTAACAGCCATTCTTAACCACAGTGGTGCTTTGAGACACAAAAATGTGCTTTTTACCACTAAACACATACAGCTGAGGCTGATGGGACTGTCATTAGCTTTGTAGGTATTTGTATTTGCTATAAAACCAAAATACTGGTGATAGAGCTAAATAAAAAATTATTATAATTCAATCTGAGGGAACATAAACATCATGTACCAGATCTCATGGTAATCTATCCAAAAGGCTGGAAACATTTCACTAAAAACCAAAAATGTACATCTCATGATGTCACTGGGTCAGGATATTGTCACAAAACGTGTTCACACACATTTTTCTTTGTGTATCTGATCTGGTGCATGCAGGCATAAGTTTGGGCTGCACACAGATGGTCTGCTGGGGCTCTCGCAGCCAGGCAGATGCGGAAACTATAAACTGAACTTCCGCAGGATCTACCAACTCCCAGGAATGTCTCTACAAAATTTAATGGCAGTCCACTCAATAGCTGTTGAGATATTTTGCTATGGACCAAAATGATGGACTGACTGACCAACAGACAGACATTGCCATCACTAAAATCATGACACTGGCGTGGTAAATATTTCTGATGGTGCTATTTGAAAGGCAACTTTATGAATTTATGATGAAGGCCATAGGGATCAAATTCCTAGATCTGGGCTGTTACCCAGAATACTTTACTATACCATGTGCATAAACTGAAGGCATTAAAAGATTTTCCAAACGTTTGTGGCTACACCATCAGATCCTTCACAGAGATCTTGCCTGGTTTCAAAATGTGACAGAACACATTTGGTTATATAGAAAAGCATAACCATCAAGACAAATTTAGGTTCAGCTTTTCACATGGCAGAGTGTCAGGTAACATTTTATCTGCAGCTGAGAGACTGTCAGAGAAATGTCCCGTTTGTGAGGTGAGGAGTGATAAATTCATTCTCACCATCAAATCACTGGCTTGTAACATATTTTCCAATTGTTGTTCAAATACACAGAGCCCCGTTACTGACTTGATCAAAAATTTCTAAACAGAAACAGGGGGTCCTTAAAAGGTGCTATGTGAACCGTTTTCTTAAATTATTACTGTATCTATTGCGATCACTCTTCTAAAGTTCATCTAAGAGAAAATTTAAAAATAGCCCGCTGAGAAAGACTTAAAAGTTGACAGCAACTATTATTGCCTGACATGAGCGGATTACATGATCCCAGGATGCCTGGATCAAAGCGCTGGCAGATAGAGATCAAGTGAATAGCAGTCAGAGGTTTGGATCAGTCTACGGTCCGTGCTGAGTGTTCAGCTTCCCTATAGCTAATCAGTACAGCAAGTATGTTTAGGAGCAGTGAAGAAAGGGACTGGAACAGACAAGATTACAGTCTGGGAGGGTTTCAGAATGAAATACAAACCTTATCACCGATCTGTCATTTCTACAAATGTATCTTCTAAGAACCTGCCCCAACAGGATTGGGAGGCCAGCTGGAAGATTTGCAGGATTGCATTCTATATTGGTTAGTTTACATCTTCCTCTGGCAAAGTTTCAATGTCACCCCCTTTCACTCCACAAAAATCTCTACAAAATAAAACGACAAAACGAATCGTTTGTAGCTGCACTTCAGAATGACACAATAAAGCATTTTCTAATGTGACGTCTTCATCAGCAGAGCGTTATCATTAATCTCAATCTTCCAAAGCTGTTACAAACCACTGGTGCAACAATAAAATGGTCCTCTGATCTTACACAGCTATGGTTGAGGTTTGATTCCATTCAGTGACAAACACTACTTGGTCAAGGTTAGGAAAACTGGTTAGAAGCTGCAATGATTAGAAAAATAAACCAAACTATTATTGTGTTTCCCATGGGATTTTTTTTCAGCAGCTGGGCTGTTGTGTGCGCGTCCACGAGCAACACGTTGGTGGAGGAATAGCCTAAAACAACCTTATATTCACTGTCATAGATGGGGTTATTTGTGTTCATGGTCGTGTGTGTTAATTTACTGGGAGATTTTGACACTTGTAGAGCTCTGGAGGTCCAGAGAGCTTAGTAATAAATGTTGAAGAATGAAATGCCTCAACACAGAAAAGTACTTGTATATGAATAGAAATGGATAATATAATTTTACTAACTAGGTTAGCACTGGATTAGAGATAAATAAATAATGAACATTTGTTACATTAATACATATTTAGTTAAGTTCAGGGAACAATCGTGATCATAATAAAATAAACCAATGCTGACTGATGGTGAGAAGTCAGAAACGGCCAGTTGACTCCCAACATGCTGTACAAGTGCTTATTCAGTTTCTCTTTCATTTAGGGAATGTGTCGTCTTCTAAGAGCACCAATGCTAACCTAAATAGAGGCAAACCGTTGTTACATTTTTAAATGCAGGCTGCAGCTGTGCACTAACATTGCCAGTATCAGATACTCCTATAAAAGGTTATTATTTACATAAGCAGGTCTCTTTACCTCTCTGTTACATTCAATAACAATTGTGATTTAGGTTAATCACAGCCATTATAGCTCTCAGCAAGAACATCACACTCGTGAATACGGACTTGGAGATGACACTGTGTACATTTCTACCATCAAATGAACTTCCCTGATGCAGCTCACTGGGAAGTGAAAATGGAAATGTGAAGACAAAAGAGGGCAAGTGAGATGGAGGAGTTCATTTTAGTGCTATTTTAGGTGAGTTGAATATTAATTCTATAGAAATTAAGTACAAAAGATGAAAAATATAGCTATTTTATGACACAAGCTGTTGCTATATCTTAACCGTTTTGGCACGAGTTAACAATAAACCGGCTGATAGGAAAATATTCAATAATTTTCAATAGTTTGAGAGTTAAGCACCTATTTAAATCTCATCCATCCAGATAATTTTAATCGCCAAGAGCTTGAGTGTTGCGTGAATCATTGTTTAGTCAATTATAAAGTGGTTGATTGTTTATATCTGATTTTCTCGTTTAGTTTGTGGTTCAAACTTTCCTGCTGTATTTAAAACTTTAATTAAGAAAGGGAAAGAACAGAAAAGAAGGCAACAGAAGGTGACAAGAGCAGAGGATGGTAATCAGAGCCCACAGCTCTATCAGACCTGTTGTGCATGTCTCTCTCTGATAACGGCCGTGTTGAAAGGTCCCAGCCGTTCACTCCCACCAGCCTGCAAAGCACTTTTGACAGACACACACACACACATATGGACATACCCACACACAAAACAAAAAAAAAAAAAAAAAAAAAAAAAAAAAAAAAAAAACCATAGGCATACAGGCATGCCAAAATATACAAACACACCCATACACTCCACAGCTGCTCCAGCTGATATCCCTGGTCCACATTGAACATCATTTTAATATGAAATGTAAAAGCTGAAAAGGTTCAGAGTAAAGTGAGAATTCACAGTCCATTTGCACTTTTCTTGTGATAAAAAATAAAAACATATCGCCAACCACTCTTCTGCAGTGCTTAGTGAGAATTGCAAATGAGACGTCAAGCCTTACTGGCAGGCAACTAAAAGAGGAGATCACACTGTTCACGCAGCATTTACTGTCATCGCATGTAGATTTCGAAATATATTGAAAGCAAATTTAAGCACAAACCTTGTTAAATGAATCAAGTTCGTTCAAAAATTTACATTCTTGAAGTACATTCTTCCTTTTTTGTTTTTTGCCCCCTAAACGCTTTCAATGGCACATTAGCAAGAGGCTGCGTGCTTGAAGCAGTCCTTGAACATCTCTCAATTTTGTGTTTTCAATAACATTGTAAGTGCCCTGTGAGACGTGCCACACACATGAACACAAAACATGAAACACAAACAAATTCAGTCCAGGGCCAGTGCTGGCTTGAAAACATTCTGAAAGCTTAAATGCAGAAATATGAAAATATGTTACACTCTCCTCAGGGGAAAGTGGAGGTATGATATGTAATTCCTCAGATGATCTGGTTAAGCTGGGTTTTTGGCAAAGGTGTTTCAATTCCTTCCTTTGCCCTGGGGGTAGGATTAGTGCATAACAGGATCTCAGTTCTCAAAGCTTCCATTCCTCCTTATCATCATTTACAGGAAACATCTCCAAAAAGCACCGTTGTTTATGCTAAACCTACACGGCTGCAGATAATGGGAAACAGGTTGAGCTTGTTTGTAATGCAATAAGAGTCATTAAATAAATTTACTTGCCAGCACCTATGTTATAAGCTGCAGGTCAAATTCAGAGTAAATCCTTGACTGATCAGACAACCAGTCAGCTTTGTCATGAATTGACAGTTTTAAATATTGGGCAAATATTATTTGACTCATGTCTTCATGCTAAAAGCTCTTTAGAGGTCCACTGGGTATGGATAACAAATTTAATGTGTGACAATGCACATCAGACACAGTCTGGCTTGTAAAATTGGTAGCAATGTGAAGACCTTACTCAGGATTGGGGCTTCAACTCCAAAATTACTTCCATTTAGTTTGTAAAATGTTAAAAAAAAATTGCTGAAAAAATGTCCATCAAAAGTTCCAAGAGTCCAAAGAGTCACCTTGAAATTGCTGGTTTTGTCTGATCAACAGTCTAAAAACCGTAGTACTGAGCAGGATCAAAATCATTGCAATTCATCCTGTCTGGGAGCATGAATGTGTTTACCAAATTTCATGTTGATTCATCCAATGTCTGTCAAGACATTTCAGTAACAACCAAAAATGTCAGCCTTAGTGTGACATTCAAGGAAACCTCAGATCAGCAAAGTCATTAGGATTTACCCTCTACTGACCATGAATATCTGTAGCAAATTTCATCGCAGTATATCCAATAATTGTCAAGATATTTCACTAAGAACCACAGATGTCAAAATACTGGTGGTGCTAGATTCTTTCTCTAGGGACCTCAAATGTTTGTACAAAATTAGATGGCAATCCACCGAGTAGTTGAGACCTTGAGCCATGTTTCGAGGTTACAAGTATTTCATTTCACAATTATGTACAACAGAGGAAAGAAGAATCCGCTTGTTTGAAACGCAGGAACCAAATGATAAATGACTTAATCGATTATCAGAATTGTTGTTGATTCGTTTTCTGTGTGTCAGCTAATTGATTAAAATTGACTAACTGTTCCAGCTCAACTTCACTGATGTTTATTGTAGTAAAGCTGCAGTTTAGTACAGTCATTTTCACCTACTTTTAAAGTGGATAAGTTATTGTCTTTTGAGATTTGGTTAAGCTGACATTTTCAAAGCAAGGACAGACAGAAAGAGGAAAATAACTGTTCAGAAAATCAGCTTTTTGTTTTATTTTTTCCTCCATAATGATGTTCACACCAGGAGAAAAAATTCTTGCATGCACTGAACCGGCAAACTTTACCCATCTGTTATTTCAAACAAGTTAAAGCCAGTGTTGAGAGTTATTGGAAAATACTATTTGACCTCCTGTCTGGTCAATAGCTAGTGAAGTAGATAAGACAAGACAGGGACTGCTGAAACAACATTATGGGAAGCCGTTAGACAGAAAGGAAAAACACTCACCGCCACCGATCGAACTCCTCGTCATTACAGTTCTATCTCGGTGAGGAATTGCGTCCTCTAGTGTGTTACCCAATCAGAGCCATCTTACTTGTGTTTGAAATACCAAATTGTTAGAGTGTGTTGAAATATTACTGGAAAAAAAAAAATCATATATGCTCAGAGGCAGTATGATCACATCTACTTTGCTTTTTGCAAAAGAAATAAACTCATCAGTGGGACTCTATCCAGATATTGGCTGTTTAAGGGTGAAGAGAGATATCTTTCTATTGGATTTTCCATTGCTTTTTTCAGTTTTTCCCCCCACAGCATAACAGTGTACAGATTGACTTGTTTTTTAGCTGTAGGTGTAAGTAAACTAATTCAATTAGCAGCACAACTTACCTCCACAGGCTTGAAGTTATTCGAGTGAACACAAGTTGAGGCCATGAAGGACACCTTGAAAACACTCCCTCCCATCGCAACTTTTGCTCTTAGTGCTTAGAGTATAAATAACACTGTGACTGCTATTTAATGGTTTACAGTCTGCCACCATGGTGATATGAGATACAATAATGTGCCAGAGGTGTTTCCATTAGTCATCTGTGAATCTGTGGTGAAAAGCTTGATACACTGATCCCACTTTACTTGGAGAGGCAAGACGACAGGCTCGTCTTTGCTGTACCCTGACCCTGCATCAAAGGACACCGTGTGATATAATGTAATCACTAATAGATCTGAAACAAAAGAGAGAGCCATCACTCTCACAGATTTCTAAAGCTCGGCCTGAGTGCAATAATTCACCTTCTCTTTCATTCACAGAGGCTCAGTGGATGAACAGTTTTGAACAGAATAAATAACTAAAAGGACTTTTAAAGAAACATCTCAAAGTCACAGCAGTAAATACAGGATATAGCAGAACAAATATCATCCTAATTGTACCCCATGAGAGTTCTGAGGCTATGCTTGGCTTGCATGAGGAGAAAAAGGTATTATATGCAGTAAATGAACGGAAGCCAAGCTATGCACAGGATAGGAGTTCACTTCTATAACATCCTCTGGTGGATTCTAGCCAACGAGGGAAAACAGCACTATCAAGAAACAACCAGAGCTTTTGCCAACTTGTACTACTGGCACATAGTCACAAAGAGTGGGAAGCAACAAAGTGGAGAGATGTTTACTGCCCGATTTGTGTATGAGAAATGTTTTAAACAAAAAGGATTCAATGCATGTCTTAAATCTCTAACCGTGAGGTTTGGTCCCAATTCTTATTGTGTTTAAAGAAAGACACATAACAGGAAGTAAATATGCTTACTGTTTTTATGACGAAAATGTGCCATTTATGTTATATTTATGCAATACTTTGTTTTTTTCTCAGTTAACTGTAATAGTTTTGTGTTGCATGATGTTTTTATGCATTTGAAAAGTTAATAAAAACCAAAGTAGCCGACTGAAATGTGACATTCAGTCTTTTGGTTTCCTGAGTTTTGGAAATAAACTTACTATTTTACAAAACTCACTCAATGAGTTTAAATTCTTGGAAATAACTAACCAGTGATGGCTTCAACCTAGTATCGGTTAACTTAGAAACAAAAGGAATAATTTGAAAACCAATCCAAATGTGTAGAAGATTTTAGAAAGCCAGTCAGGATGCATGAAACAATTAATTGCTGCTATCAGACACTATTTTAGAGTAGTAAAATAGTGAAGAATTGACCAACAGCCAAAAATAATCAATTTGCCATCACTTATATAAAAGAAAAAGCAAATAATTAAAGATATTTTGTTATGTTTCCTTGAAAAATGACTTAAATAATATCGTCACCTTCCTAAAATAATGGCCTAAGTCATGTTTTGACAAAAATGTTTTTTTTGCCTAAATC